>NC_134400.1:24515868-24815868 GCF_050003625.1 Haematobia irritans
TTGCTTTATATGGGGGCTATATATAATTATGGACCGATATGGACCAATTTTTGCATGGTTGTTAGAGACCATATACTAACACCATGTATCAAATTTCAACCGGATCGGATGAAATATGCTACTCTTATAGGCTCCGCAAGCCAAATCTGGGGGTCCGCTATACGTAAAAGTGGTCCGATATGGCCCATTTGCAATACCATCCGACCTACATCAATTGGAACTACTTGTGCCAAGTTTCAAGTCGATAGCTTGTTTCGTTCGGAAGTTATAGTGATTTCAACAGATGGACGGACGGACGGACATACTTAGATCGACTCAGAATTTCACCACGATCCAGAATATATATACTTTATGTGGTCTTAGAGCAATATTTCGATGTGTTACAAACGGAATGACAAAGTTAATATACCCCCCCCCATCCTATGGTGGAAGGTATAAAAAATGATAATTTGTTATTGTATTGGTATTTTTTTGCTGCATACTTAATATATCTAAAGTTGCACCTTTTAATATCTTACAATTTGTTTCAAAAAATTGTAACTTACAAACCCAAAAAATATTTTTTAATTTAAAAATCATAATTAATATCGCATGGACTAAATAGGTAATTACTTGAATATTTGAAGGACTTTTAATAAACTTCTATTAAATTTTTGTGTGCAAAAGATTTGTAGGGAAACTTCTTAAATTTCTATAAATACTTGTTTTAGTTTCTAAATAATAAAATTTCATTTTTTTTCAGATTTTTATTTTTCATTTAATCCCTAGTTCAAATATAAAATAAATTTTAATAAACATTAATTAGATTTTTGTGTACAAAAGATTTCTATGGAAAATTTCTTATATTTCTATAAATACTTCTTTTAGTTTAATATAATAAAATTTCATGTTTTTTTTAGATTTTTATAATACTTGATCCGTATATAATATAAATCCATAACTCAAATATAAAATTAGCTCACTTTTCTCAATTTCAACCGTTCTTTAATATATCATGATATATCCATATCTTGTTATTAGAATTTAGTATTTTAAGTCATTATTTTAATTATAAACCAATTTGAAAATTAGACACCAGGAAATATTTTTTGAGCTAAAGCGTAGCGTAGTTTTACCAAAAAGTTTGCAAACTATTTACGTGTAAAGTTTCAGATTTAAAATCCTTTATATTTTTAATCGATTTAACGAAAAAGAGAAATTGAAATGTTTCTTACAAAAAAAAAAAACAAATTTTAATATTCTCAGAAATTCATACGATTTCTTTTAAATTGAAATATATACAAATGAAACCTTTCCAAGTACTAGTAAGACCATTTCAAATACACTATTTTCTTTCTTTTTATTCTTTCATTTTTTTATTTTAATTTTATTTTGAGAAAATTTAAAAAAAAATATATATAAAAATTACATTAGGACTGGTTGCCAAAACCTTCTTGCTTATTTGGACCATATGTTTTCCTTTCAAATAGGTTTGATTTCAAATCCTTCATATTTTTAATCGATTTAACGAAAAAGAGAAATTGAAAACAAATTTTAATATTCTCTGAAATTCATACGATTTCTTTTAAATTGAAATATATACAAATGAAACCTTTCCAAGTACTAGTAAGACCATTTCAAATACACTATTTTCTTTCTTTTTATTTTATTTTTATTCTTTCATTTTTTTTATACCCTGCGCCACACTGTGGAACAGGGTATTATAAGTTAGTGCATATGTTTGTAACACCCAGAAGGAGACGAGATAGACACGTGGTGTCTTTGGCAATAATGCTCAGGGTGGGTCCCTGAGTCGATATAACCATGTCCGTCTGTCCGTCTGTCTGTGAACACATTTTTGTGATCAAAGTCTAGATCGCAATTTAAGTTCAATCGCCTTCAAATTTGGCACATGTTCCTAATTTGGGTCAGAATAGAACCCTATTGATTTTGGAAGAAATCGGTTCAGATTTAGATATAGCTCCCATATATATGTTTCGCCCGATATGTACTAATATGGATCCAGCAGCCAGAGTTTTATACCGATTTGCTTGAAATTTTGTACAAACATAACACTTAGTCGTATAGTCAAGTGTGCAGAATTTGATTGAAATCGGTTCAGATTTAGATATAGCTCCCATATATATCTTTCGCCCGATATGGACTTATATGGCCCCAGAAGCCAGATTTTTGGCCGAATTTGGTTGAAATTTTGCACTAGGAGTACAATTAGTAGTATAGCCAAGTGTGCGATATGGGTAATATGGTCCCAAAAGCCAGAGTTTTGGCCCAATTTGATTGAAATTTTGCACAGGGAGTAGATTTAGCATTGTAGCTATGCGTGCCAAATTTGGTTGAAATCGATTCAGAGTTAGATATAGCTCCCATATATATCTTTCGCCCGATATGGACTAATATGGTCCTAGAAGCCAGAGTTTTGGCGCAATTTGTTTGAAATTTTGCACAGGGAGTACAATTAGTAGTGCAGTTAAGTGTGCAAAATTTGATTGAAATCGGTTCAGATTTAGATATAGCTTCCATATATATATCTCGCCCGATATGGACTAATATGGTTCTAATAGCCAGAGTTTTGGCCCAATTTGGTTGAAATTTTGCACAGGGAGTAGATTTAGCATTGTAGCTATGCGTGCCCAATTTGGTTGAAATCGGTTCAAATTTAGATATAGCTCCCATATATATGTTTTTCTGATTTCGACAAAAATTGTCAAAATACCAACATTTTCCCTTTTAAAATCGCCACTGCTTACTCAAAAAGTTGTAAAAATTACTCTAATTTTCCTAAACTTCTAATACATATATATCGAGCGATAAATCATAAATAAACTTTTCGAAGTTTCCTTAAAATTTATCGAGCGATAAATCATAAATAAACTTTTCGAAGTTTCCTTAAAATTGCTTCAGATTTAAATGTTTCCCATATATTTTTACTAACATTGTGTTCCACCCTAGTGCATTAGCCAACTTAAATTTTGAGTCTATATCTATAGACTTTGTAAAAGTCTATCAAATTCTGTCCAAATTGAGTGATATTTAAATGTATGTATTTGGGACAAACCTTTATATATAGCACCCAACACATTTGATGGATGTGATATGGTATCGAAAATTTAGGTCTACAAAGTGGTGCAGTCGGCCCCGCCCGACTTTAGACTTTCCTTACTTGTTTTATTTTAAGTTTATTTTAAGAAAATTTTATAAACAAAAAATATAGAAATTACATTTGGACTGGTTGCCAAAATCTTCTTGCTTATTTGGACTATATGTTTTCCTTCCAAATAGGTTTGATTTCAAATCCTTCATATTTTTTACCGAATAAAGGAAAAAGAAAAATTTAAAAGTTTCTTAAAGAAAAAAATAATTTTAATATTCTCCAAAAATTCCTACGATTTCCATTAATTTGAAATGTATACAACTAGTTAGACCCCTAGCACTAGTTAGACCCCTTCAAATATACTATTTTCTTTCTTTCTTTCTTTCTTTCTTTCTTTCTTTCTTTCTTTCTTTCTTTCTTTCTTTCTTTCTTTCTTTCTTTCTTTCTTTCTTTCTTTCTTTCTTTCTTTCTTTCTTTCTTTCTTTCTTTCTTTCTTTCTTTCTTTCTTTCTTTCTTTCTTTCTTTCTTTCTTTCTTTCTTTCTTTCTTTCTTTCTTTCTTTCTTTCTTTCTTTCTTTCTTTCTTTCTTTCTTTCTTTCTTTCTTTCTTTCTTTCTTTCTTTCTTTCTTTCTTTCTTTCTTTCTTTCTTTCTTTCTTTCTTTCTTTCTTTCTTTCTTTCTTTCTTTCTTACTTTCTTTCTTTCTTTCCTTCTTTCTTTCTTTCTTTCTTTCTTTTTGATTTTAATTTTTTATTTAAATTTTGTTTTGGGTAAATGATTCTATAAAAAATATAAAAATTACATTAGGACTGGTTGACAAAACCTTCTTGCTTATTTGGACCATATCTTTTCCTTCCAAATAGGTTTGATTATTTTAACACTAAATTAAATTATTTATATAAATATACATATAACAAAATATTACATGTAAGTTTGTAAATAAATATAAAAACAATACAGTTATCTTTGACGTTCCTTAAAAACAATGTTGATGAATCTATTAAAGCAAATGCAAGGCAAACCAAAAATATCTCTAAAACTAAGAATGAAAATAGACAACCATTCAATCCCTTAACAAAAATTCTTAAGGAGATGTAATTGTTTTGAATTGAAAATTTGCTCCATATTGAAATGATATGAGTCAACATTGTTAATGTACACAAACAATTAAATAATAATTATAATAATTTGCATATACAAATACCAAGCTAACATTTAAATCTTATAAGAAAATAACAAATATGATGATATTAATATATATGAAAATAAATAAATGAAATAGTCATAGGATAACTAGCATTCTTATAGAATGTTTAGAATTAAAAAAAAAAAACAAAACAAAAACAAACACTTAATACAAATATGCTTAAATTCACAAAAATAGTCCATTTTTAAAGAAAAATAAAATTTATAAAATATATATATATATATCCAAAGAAAAATATTAAATATTTGTATATATTATTTTGAGAAAATATTATAAATCAATAAATTAAAAACTACTACTATTAGCATTAAATTAGCATTTTTTAGTATATAGCAACAAAATTTTATTCTAATAAAATTTTGACAAATTTAAAAACAAAACAAGCCTCTGAATTATAAGGTTTACAACTATTTTGCACTTTATATTTAAAAACATAACAACAAACTGTATGATTAAAACATATTATTGAGACAAAAAATATATACATAAGCCAAGCTCACAAGAATACAGTTTCTTAACAATTTGCATATTTAAAAAAAAAAAATACTTAGACAATTTGCCTTTCTATTATTATTATTATAATGATGAGAACAAAACATAAAAGGCTTTTTTCAAACCCCCAATCCCATGCAAGAAAAAATAAATTTAAGTATAACTTTCTAACTATAGATCTTATTTGAAAAGGCCAAGATAAAAGACACTAAAACAAACAAAGAACTAAACAACAAGCCCTTATTTATAATTGATGACAAAATAAAATCAAAAATGAAATATTTAAGAATGAAAACTTGAAATGAATGGAAGCATAAAATCATTCATAGGATACAGGGTACTAAATGCAATTATTACATAAAACATGCCTACTCTTAATAAAATTAAATTCAAAAAGGAGTATAAAAATTGTATATTAGATTGAGCTGTTCACAATTTTTTTCGTCTTAGTTGATAAAGCTTATTGAGAATGTTTTTTTTTTTTTTGTATTAGTCCATTTAAATTGCTTTGCAGTAATTGAAATTTAATGAAAAGAAAAATTTGTCATATATGGTACTAGGGTACGTATTAGTGATATAATTGCATGGATCATGGAGCGTATGATATATATTAATTTGAATTTGAAGGGGTTATCTAATTGGAATTTTAACAATATATGTGATTTTCTTTTTCCTTATTTAGAAATACGTCCAAAAATAAATATATAAAATAATCAACATTCATAGCATTTCATTAATTCGAAATTTTTCTATTATTTTATAGCCATAGACAAAATACGTTATTAAAGGAAATCAGTTTTTAGAGAAAATTTAATGAAAATGAGAATGAGAATGTTTTTTTTTTTGTATTAGTCCATTTAAATTGCTTTGCAGTAATTGAAATTTAATGAAAAGAAAAATTTGTCATATATGGTACTAGGGTACGTATTAGTGATATAATTGCATGGATCATGGAGCGTATGATATATATTAATTTGAATTTGAAGGGGTTATCTAATTGGAATTTTAACAATATATGTGATTTTCTTTTCCCTTATTTAGAAATACGTCCAAAAATAAATATATAAAATAATCAACATTCATAGCATTTCATTAGTTCGAAATTTTTCTATTATTTTATAGCCATAGACAAAATTCGTTATTAAAGGAAATCAGTTTTTAGAGAAAATTTAATGAAAATTACATCTTGAAAGAAAACTTCGTAAAATTTTTTTATTAGAGAAAATTCCATACAAATTTGGTCTCGTAACAAAATGTTTGCCATTGGAGACATTTCCATAGAAATTTTTGTCGTTAGAGATAAATTTGTAACAATTAGGAATTCTTAGAAATATTTTATTTGTTTAAAAAAGATTTTATTTGTTTAAAAATAAAATATTTAAAAACAAAATTTTTAAATAAAAAATGTTTATTTATGAATAATTACAAATTTTTGTCGTCAGAGAAAAACTAGCAATTTTTTATAAGAAGAACCTTCATAGAAATTTTTTTAATAGATTTTGTTTATAATAGAAAATTTCATTGAACTTTAAATTATCATAAGGTGTTAGTCTGTATAGAAAATTTGTCTTGGAAGAAATTTTTTTAGAATTTTTTCCCTAAAGAAATTTCTATGTAATATGTGTCTCGAAAACAATATTATAGACATTTTGCCAATTT
The DNA here is from genome assembly GCF_050003625.1 of Haematobia irritans. NCBI lineage: Eukaryota > Metazoa > Arthropoda > Insecta > Diptera > Muscidae > Haematobia > Haematobia irritans. The sequence continues at coordinate 24,522,315 of NC_134400.1, forward strand.
TGTTAAAAAAAATTAATAAATTTTTTTAACAAAAGAAAATGTCATGGAAATTTTATGGAATTTAAAAAAAAAAATCTTATAAATTTAGATTTGATAAAAAAAATTAGGAATTTTTTTTATATTACACTTTGTTCAAAAAATTTAAGAGAGAGTATAATATAATAGAAAATGTCATGGAAATTTCAATGAATTTAAGAAAATCGTATAAATTTAGTTTTTAGAAAATTTTATAGAAACTGTGTCTTTATAAAAGATGTTATAGATTGTTTTTTCATTAAAGAAAATTTCATACAAATTTTGTCTCGGAAAAAATAGACAGACATTTTTTACCATTCGAGACATTTCCATAGAAATCTTTGTCGTTAGAGAAAATTTTGTATGAATTAGGAATCTAAGAAACAACTAAGGAATTTTATCTAAAAAAAAAATGTTCTATTACATTTTGTTAAAAAATTGCAAGATAGAGTATAATATAATAGAAAATGTCATGGAAATTTCACTGAATTTAAAAACTAGCTGGAATTTAGTCTTTAGAAGATGTTATAGAAAAAATTTCTTGCAAGAAAATTTAATATTTTTTTTTATTTTTTATAAAGAAAATTCTATATAATATTTGTCTTGGAAACAATATTATAATATTGTTATATAAATTTAATAGAATATTTTATAATAAAAAAAATGTCATGAAAATTTCAATGAATTTAAGAAAATCGTATAAATTTAGTTTTTAGAAAATTTTATAGAAACTTTGTCTTTATAAAAAATGTCATAGATTTTTTTTTTCATTAAAGAAAATTTCATACAAATTTTGTCTCGGAAAAAATAGACAGACATTTTTTACCATTCGAGACATTTCCATAGAAATCTTTGTCGTTAGAGAAAATTTTGTATGAATTAGGAATCTAAGAAACAACTAAGGAATTTTATCTAAAAAAAAAAAATTTTATTACATTTTGTTAAAAAAATGCAAGATAGAGTATAATATAATAGAAAATGTCATGGAAATTTCACTGAATTTAAAAACTAGCTAGAGTTTAGTCTTTAGATGTCAAAGAAAAATTTTCTTGCAAAAAAATTTAATAATTTTTTTTTATTTTTTATAAAGAAAATTCTATATAATATTTGACTTGGAAACGAGTTTGTTCAATAAATTTAATAAAATATTTTATAATAAAAAAATGTCATGAAAATTTCAATGAATTTAAGAAAATCGTATATATTTAGTTTTTAAAAAATTTTATAGAAACTTTGTCTTTATAAAAAATGTCATAGAATTTTTTTCATTAAAGAAAATTTCATACAAATTTTGTCTCGGGAAAAATAGACAGACATTTTTTACCATTCGAGATATTTCCATAGAAATCTTTGTCGTTAGAGAAAATTTTGTATGAATTAGGAATTTGATCTAAGAAACAACTTTCATATTAAATTTAAAATACGCTTAAAAAAAATTTAAGCGAGAGTATAATATAACAGAAAATATCATGGAAATTTCATTGAATTAAAAAATTCACAGGACTTTAGTCTACAGAAAATTTTATAGATAATTTTTCAAGTTTTCAGAAATTAATATTTTTTTTTTTTATAGAGAAAATTCCATAAGAAAACTTGTCTCAGAAAAAATTTCATAAAAATGTTTTTCACAGATAAACTAGGGTACGTATAAGTAATATAATTGCATGGATGATAGTGCGTATGACATATATTAATTTTCTTTGAAGGCATTATCTAATTGTAATTTTAACAATATATGATTTTTTCCCATTACTTAAAAATACTTAATGCGTTCGAAAAATAAATCATTAATTCGAACTTGTCATATGATTTTATTTCCAATAGAAAAAAGTCATTATGAAAGAAATTTAGTTTTTAGAGAAATTTTTATAAAAAGTTAGTCTTGAAAAAAAAATTTCATGGAAATTTTTTCGTTATAGAAACTTCCATACAAATTCGGAAACATTTCCATAGAAATATTTGTCGTCAACGAATTTGTAACAATTAAATTTTTTTGTTTATAAAATTGTTTTTAAAAAATTGGTTAAAAAATATAATTTTTTTATAAAATAATATGTTTGCTAAAAAATGTGATAATAAAAAAAACGTAAGTGTAGGAATTGAGTTTTTTGGAAATTTTTTGTAGAAAGTTTGTCTTGAAAAAAAAAATCGTAAAATTTTTTCGATAGAGAAAATTCATACAAATTTTGTCTCGGGAAACATTTTTGCAATTATGGAAATGTTTTTTCGTTAAAGAGAATTTCACATATATTTCGTAGAATTTTTCGTTAGAGAAAATTCCACACATTTCTACGGTTACAGACATTTTCATAGACATTTTTCTCGTAAGAAAACATTATATAGCAATTAGCGAGTTTTTATAAGAAACAATTTCTATTTGAAAATGTTGTTATAAGAAACAAATTTATAGAAATTTTGTCATAGAAAATTGTTTGTAGAAATTTTGTTAAAAAAAAATCCAAAATTTTTTATAAAAGAAAATGTCATACTTTCCATGAAAATTTCATTGATTAAACAAAATCAAAAAAAAAATTAGTCTTTAAAGTAAAAAAATTAGAATTTTTTCGTTAGAGAAAATTCATACAAATTTTGTCTCGGGAAACATTTTTGCAATTATGGAAATGTTTTTTCGTTAAAGAGAATTTCACATATATTTCGTAGAATTTTTCGTTAGAGAAAATTCCACACATTTCTACGGTTAGAGACATTTTCATAGACATTTTTCTCGTAAGAAAACATTATATAGCAATTAGCGAGTTTTTATAAGAAACAATTTCTATTTGAAAATGTTGTTATAAGAAACAAATTTATAGAAATTTTGCCATAGAAAATTGTTTGTAGAAATTTTGTTTAAAAAAAATCCTAAATTTTTTATAAAAGAAAATGTCATACTTTCCATGAAAATTTTATTGATTAAACAAAATCAAAAAAATTAGTCTTTAAAGTAAAAAAATTAGAATTTTTTCATTAGAGAAAATTCATACAAATTTTGTCTCGGGAAACATTTTTGCAATTATGGAAATGTTTTTCACATATATTTCACATATATTTCGTAGAATTTTTCGTTAGAGAAAATTCCACACATTTCTACGGTTAGAGACATTTTCATAAAGATTTTTCTTGTAAGAGAAAATTATATAGCAATTTTTTATAAGAAACAATTTCTATTTGAAAATGTTGTTATAAGATAAAAAATTTATAGAAATTTTGTCATAGAAAATTGTTTGTAGAAATTTTGTTTAAAAAAAAATCCACAATTTTTTATAAAAGAAAATGTCATACTTTCCATGAAAATTTCATTGATTAAACAAAATCACAAAAAATAAAAGTCTAAATTTATTGATTGAATTTTATAATAATTTCAATGATAAAAAAACTGCAACAGAAATTTTGGTCATTAAATAATCCATAGAGATTTCGTCAATTGAAAAAAAATTAGAGTAATTTCGCCTATAAATAAAACTTCATAAAAATATCATAATAAATTCTAAAAAAAAAAATATTTAAAAACAAATAAACCAGGAATGTCCACAATCCGTCTAGCTTGTAGCCCTTGCCCATATATTTTTTTTTCAATAAATTTCATCTACTGCTCTTTGAAATAATTTATAAGAATAATAATAATAAGCAGCTTTGTTAATTTAGTTTTTCAAATTGGACAAAATAAAAAAAACAAATAGCAAAATGAATGAAATATATACACATTGAACAATAATTGGTAGTGCTTGTAAAAAAAAAAAATATAAAGAAAAATCAAAACAAAAAAAATCGTATATGAAAAACCAAGCTAAGAAAGTGCATTTATTAAAAGAAATAATTACAAATAAAACAATAGAGTCCTTAAAATGAATAACAAGGAATATACTACTTCTACTACTAATTACAAAGGAAAGCCGAAAAAAAACAAATAAAATTCCAAAAAAAAACCGAATATGATATATCCAAATATCTAGAGATGTAGGATATTTGAAGTGAACTCTGAAGCGACATAAACAACTACAACAACAACCAAAACAGACAGCATTAATCATGAAAACAAGTTTTAATTTTATTAACACATTCTTGTATATATAAGAAAATCCAATTTTTATGATTTTAGTAATTCTCGAAAACTATTATAATATATTTAGATTATTCTTTTCATATAGTTTAAACACACAGAAGATAAAGTAAAAATGAAAGATAAAAAAATATTTAAAAAAAAAACATTGAAACAGTAAACGATTTTATACTGTAAATACCAAAATAATGATTAAAAAATATATATTAAAAAAAAAAAAACAAATATATATATTTATTAAAAACGGTTATTGGTATAATATATATACATAATAAAATAAAACTAAAATTCATTTGATAACAAAAGCAAAGCAGGTTTTTATGAGAACAAGAAAATGGGAATGTTTTAAACATTTTTTAATATACTTTCAACTATTTTATTTAACTTTTTTTATTAAATTTGATTTTCTTATTTATTTATTTTTTTTTAACCATCGTTTACTTTTAAATATTCCGTCCGAGTTGAAAAAATTAAGACATTAATTAAATTATTATAATTTCTTACATTTAAACTAAATTAAAAAAAAATCCTATAATCATAATTCCAATTAAATGTTTTTTTTTCAATCTTTTTTTACACTGGCAAATAAGGAACTGATCAACAGCAAAACCATTGTTTAAAGAGCACCTTTAAATGAACAATAAAATTTTTAGAAAATTGTAATCACAAATGAAAGAAAAACACAAAGAAAAATATAAAACTGAAATGAAGAAACGGAATTCCCTACCGATTATTTGAGAAACCAAAAGAATAAGAGAGGAACTGAAAACAAAACAAAACAAAAAAAAAAACTTCAATTAATTTAAAGGAGTTTTGGAAAACTTTAAGATAGATATAGGAAGCAATGGAAAAGTTTTTATTTTTTAGAAATAAAATAAATATATTAAAATTATTATTATTTATTTATTTATATTTTTTTTAACTCGAAAAAATAGTTTAATATATTACTTTTTAAAATTTTAGATGTTTTTTAAGTCTAAAGAATTTCTAAAATTAAAAATGCGAGCGAAAATTTGGTCGAGCTTTTGACCGTTATCCCGAAAATTTTGAATACAAAAAAAAAATCTAAAATTAAAAAAAACTTAAATTGTTTCTAAATAAAAACGTCAAAATAAAAAAACATTTTTAATAACATTTCATATAATTTAAAAACTGAAGGATTTCCCTTAAGAGCATTCTAGTGCACAAAAAAGAAAATTTTTTGCTTCAATCAAGAAATTAATTGATCCAAATAAATTTTTAATTGAAATGTCTTCAACAACGAAAATGATAGTATCAATTAAAAAAATTAATTGACCCAATTAAAAAATTAATTTATACTATTAATTTGTGTGATTGATTTATATTTCAATTAAAAAATTTATTAAATCAATTAAATTTTTAATTGAATATTTTTTAAAAATCAATTAAGATTTTAATTAGAAAAATATTCGTGAAATTTTTTTCTGCGTAGAATATGACTTTTTATTTTTAATTTATATTTAAATTTTAGCATACAAACTAAATAAAAATAGTTCTGTGTATTTATATAGACGACTTGAATATATATTTTTTTAATTATTCATAGTCCTCGAATTTTTAAAATAATTTTACAATATTTGAGCATAAGTTTTACAAATATAATAAAAAAAATTTAATTTTCAAAATTAAAATTTTCAATCTTCAGACATAAAAAAAAAACATTTTTAATTTTTAAATGATTTTTTTTTTAGAACTTCATAGTCTCGTAGTGAGATTCAACCTTTTTATCTTTCAAAAAAAAACAATTACATTTATATCTGTTTTTTTTTTTTTCAATTTTTAGCACATAAACCAAAAAAAATATTAAAATATTTTTCGGCCTCCTTATAAAATAATTATTTTTATTTATATAAGTGGCTGAAAAATGTTTTGTTTTTTTTTTTTAATATATCAATTCAAAAAAATATAATGTCTTTTATTTGTTTACAAAAAGTGTACTTTTGTTAATACACCAAAAAAAATTCTGATTCAATCACGAAATTAATTGATCCAATTAATTTTTTAATTGAAATGTCTTCAATCACGAAAATAATAGTATCAATCACAGTTTTAATTGGGCATAGAAAAAATTCTTGATTAATAAAATAATTGATTTCATTAGCAAATTTCAATTAATTTTTTAATTGATTCAATTAAAAATTTAATTGATGTTGATTGCAAAACTCAATTAATTTTTTAATTAAAAAAGGTCAATATTTTCAATTACTTTCTGAACTGGCTTAGAGTTTTTATTTGGAATAACAAATGATTGTTTGAAATGCATTTTTAATTATAAAATAAAAAAAATGTTCATTACTTTTTTTAACTGCACACAAAAAATTTTTTTTCTGATTCAATCACGAAATTAATTGATCCAATTAATTTTTTAATTGAAATGTCTTCAATCACAGAAATGATAGTATCAATTACAAAATTAATTGACAGTCAATTAAAAAATTAATTGATCCAATTAAATATTTAATTGATACTATTAATTTGTGTGATTGATTTTTATTTCAATTAAAAAATTTGTTGAATCAATTAAATTTTTAATTGAATATTTTTTAAAACTCAATTAAGATTTTAATTGGAAAAATTTTCGTGAAAATTTTTTCTGTGTGACTTAGTCTATCGAATTTGATTAAAAAGTTAATTGTATCAATTAATTTTTTAATTAATAATTTTAAAATTTTCAATCATTTACATAATTAACTTAATGTTTCTACCTTGATTAAAAAGTTAATTGTATCAATTAATTTTTTAATTAAACATTTTAAAATTTTCAATCATTTACTTAATTAAATTAATGTTTCTACCTTGATTAAAAAGTTAATTGTATCAATTAATTTATTAATTGAAAACATTTTCAACTTCAATTAACTTTTTGATTGGAAATATTTTGGTGATATTTTTTTCTGTGTATTCAACGCCCCCGAATTTTTAAAATAATATTTGATCATAAGTTTTACGAGTACACACAAAAAAATGTTTTTCTGATTCAATCACGAAATTAATTGATCCAATTAATTTTTAATTGAAATGTCTTCAATCACAGAAATGATAGTATCAATTAAAAAATTAATTGAAGGTCAATTAAAAAGTTAATTGATCCAATTAAAAAATTAATTGATACTATTATTTTTGTGATTGATTTTTGTTTCAATTAAAAAATTTGTTGAATCAATTAAATTTTTAATTGAATATTTTTTAAAACTCAATTAAAATTTTAATTGGAAAAATTTTCGTGATTTTTTTTTTTGTGTGTACATAAAACTAAAATTTTAAAAATTAAAATTTTTTAGAAATAACACTTTTTTCAAAAACGTTTAAAAACGTTTTTTTTTTAATGGCTGAAATATTGTTTCTTGTTCATACATCAATTCAACAAAAAACATATATTCGCTTTTATTTGTTCACCAAAAATTTATCCTTTTTAATATTCAACGCCCTCGCATTTTTAAAATAATTTTACAATATTTGATCATAAGTTTTACTTGTACAAAAAAAATTTAATTTAAAATTTTTTCGGAATAAAAATGTTTTAAACTTTCTACAATTTTTTCTCTTGACGTTTTTCACAAAAAAAAAAAAAACAAAAATTTAAACATATTTTTTTTTTCGAAATAAAACTTAAAAAAAAAACAAGTATATACGCCGTAAGTTCGGCCAGGCCGAATCTTATGTACCCTCCACCATGGATTGCGTAGGAACTTCTACTAAAGGCTGTCATCCACAATCGAATTACTTGGGTTGCGATAACACTTGCCGATGGCAAGGTATCGTAAAACTTTTTAACACTGTCTTCTAAATTGTAAGTTAGTCCATAAGGGGTATATATTAAACAAAAAAAAAAAGGCCGATTAAATACGAATATAATTCAGTTTGACAACATTTTCTATAGAAATAAAATGTTGACAAAATTTTCTATGGAAGTAAAATGTTGACAAAATTTTCTATAGAAATAAAATGTTGACAAAATGTTCTATAGAAATAAAATGTTGATAAAATTGTCTATAGAAATAAAATGTTGACAAAATTTTCTACAGAAATAAATTTTTTACAAAATTTTCTATAGAAATAAAATTTTGACAACATTTTCTATGGAAATAAAATGTTGACAAACATTGCTATAGAAATAAACTTTTTACAAAACTTTCTATAGAAATGAAATTTTGACAAAACTTTCTATAGTAATAAAATTTGACAATTTTTACATGGCTGTTAGAGGCCATATACTAACGAAATGTACCAAATTTCAACCGCATCGGATGACTTTTGCTCCTCCAAGAGGCTCCGGAGGTCAAATCTGGGGATCGGTTTATATGGGAGCTATATATAATTATGGACCGATATGGACCAATTTTTGCATGGTTGTTAGAGACCATATACTAACACCATGCACTAAATTTCAATTGGATCGGATGAATTTTGCTCATCCAAGAGGCTCCAGAGTTCAAATCTGGGGATCGGTTTATATGGGAGCTATATATAATTATGGACCGATATGGACCAATTTTTGCATGGTTATTAGAGACCGTATACTAACATCAGGTACCAAATTTCAACCGGATCGGATGAATTTTGCCCCTCCAAGAGGCTCCGGAGGTCACATCTGGGGATCGGTTTATATGGGGGCTATATATAATTATGGACCGATATGGACTAATTTTTGCATGGTTGTTAGAGACCGTATACTTAGACCACGTACCAAATTTCAACCGGATCGGATGAATTTTGCTGCTCCGGAAGGCTCCGCAAGCCAAATTTGGGGATCGGTTTATATGGGGGCTATACGTAAACGTGGGCCGATATGGCCCATTTTCAATACCATCCGACCTACATCAATAACAACTACTTGTGCCAAGTTTCAAGTCGATAGCTAGTTTCGTTCGGAAGTTAGCGTGATTTCCACAGACGGACGGACAGCCGGACAGACGGACAGACGGACGGACGGACGGACATGCTTAGATCGACTCAGAATTTCACCACGACCCAGAATATATATACTTTATGGGGTCTTAGAGCATTATTTCGATGTGTTACAAACGGAATGACAAAGTTAATATACCCCCATCCTATGGTGGAGGGTATAAAAAACGTTTTCAATATTCTAACTTTATAGTCTCGTAGTAGAATGTGATCTTTTTATCATTCAAAAAAACAATCAGTTTTAGACATGTTTTACAACATTTCTATAAAACAGACAAAATATTAAAAGCTCTCGAGGTTTTTCAATTTTTTAGCATACGAATTAAATAAAAGTTTATTTCAAAAAATTCAAAACCCTAGACTTTTTAAAATATTTACACAATAAGATTGAGAATAAGTTTTACGGATACAATAAAAATCTAAAAATTAAAAAATTGTCAAAATATATATTTTTTTTTTGCAAAAAATATAATTTTCTATACGGAAACTTATGGGTTTTCCCCTAGACTTTTTAAAATATTTTCACAATATTTGAGAATAAGTTTTACGGTTACAATAAAATTCTAAAATTTAAAAAAATTAAAAAATTGTTCAAATATTTTTTTTTTCAAAAAAAATACAATTTCTACAAATTCTTTTTATCTTAAAAAAAAAAACAATCATTTTGTTACTCATAACAGAAGTTTATAAAAGTATATATTTTTAATATTCAAAGCCCTCGAATTTTTAAAATAATTTTACATTAAAAAATCAATAAATTGTAAAAATTAAAATTTTCTCCCAATCAAAACTTTTTGTAATAAAAAATTGTTAATTTTTTAAATGATTTTTTTTATTAACAGATGTATAGTTTTTTAGTGATTTTTTTTTTGTAGCGTACAATTTAAATAAAAATGTATTTTTTAAAATATTTAAATTACATATTTTTACAATATTTGAAAATAAGTTTTATAATACAATAAAAAAACTAAAATTTTTAAAATTATTTGTTAATCAAACTTTAAAAAGGTCGTAATGAGATGCGATATCTTAAAAAAAACAATCAGTTTGTAACTCATATCCGAGATTGTTTTTACAATTTGTTGCATACAAACAAAGTAAAACATTTTTTTTTTTGCATTCCTACACACAAAAATTTTTTTTTCTGATTCAATCACGAAATTAATTGATCCAATTAATTTTTTAATTGAAATGTCTTCAATCACAGAAATGATAGTATCAATTAAAAAATTAATTGAAGGTCAATTAAAAAATTAATTGATCCAATTAAAAAATTAATTGATACTATTAATTTTTGTGATTGATTTTTGTTTCAATTAAAAAATTTGTTGATTCAATTAAATTTTTAATTGAATTTTTTTTACAACTCAATTAAAATTTTAATTGGAAAGTTTTTCGTGAAATTTTTTTCTGTGTATAAAATAGTTCCTTGTGTTTATATGAATAATAATGATTTTCTTCCATGCATAGTCCTTGAGTTTACAACATAATTTTACAATATTTGAGCAAAAGTTTCACAAAAAAATCTTAAAATTATTTTTTTTTCCAATTAATTTTTTTTTATTGTTGGTTTGTTTTTCAATCATATTTGTTGTTTTGATCTCATCTTAAAAACCATTGCATTGACTAAACTACAAGAGTAGCTTAATCAACAAAGGAAAAGTATATTCGTCAAATTTATTTTTTTATTTTTCCTTAAGAGCTTTACAGTCTTAGGAATATAGGACAGTCATCAAATCTCTGAAACCAAAAATTTCAACATTGTTTTTTACAATTACTCTTAAAGTTTTCCAAAATCTTCCATTACATTTATCCAATTCTATGATTTTGAAGATATATTTATTTTCAATTTTCTTGAGGAAACAATAAGCCATTCTCTAAACCATTTCTCTAAACTACTACAGCCCACCTATTACAACAAGATCATTAGTTGTCGCACTTCACAACACACATAACACAAAAATTAACATTCGCAAAAAAAATAAAAATAAACATATAAAACTAAAGCCATGGTAAAGCAAATCAACCAAAACCCAAAATTTTTTGTAGGGAAAAACATTAACAAGAGAAAAATATACAATTTTTGCACTTTCCCCCAAAGTTTATTAAATGGCAAAAATAAAAATAAAAAAAAAAAACAACAAACAGAAACCACAATTTTTTCTAAAATTAAACAAAAAACATGAAACTCTTTTTGTCTGAACTTAAACTGAACCATACACAACAACAAGTTTTAAAATATACATATATAAAACGATAACTACAAACATTTTTGAAATAATGAAAAAAAAAGTGACATGCAAAATATTAGTAAAATGGTTTCAAAATAAATATTAAAATATAAACAAACAAAAACAAATAGCTAAAGAAAAGACAAAAAACCTATAGTAGTTTTCGACAAAAACTAATGAAATCTTATATATTTAAAATTCAAAGAACTAGAGCAAAACGAACGGGAAATAAAAAACAAATAATAAAACTAAACAATATAAAATTAGTAAGCCGGATTAAACAAATTAAGCATAACAAAACAATAAACTATAGAAACAAATACAAAAGTAAACATATTAAAAATTAAAAACACAATATTAAAAAAAATGACACAGGGACGCAAACAATTTTTAGTTTGTATTATTAGCATTATTTTTTTTTAATTATTTTTTTCTTTTGTAATTTTATTTTATATTACCATTTTCAATATCATCTTCAAAAAATTCATAAAATCTTTATATATAAAAAAAAAAAAACAAAAACAAAAAATTACTGCAGCTTTTATAAAACCATATCAGCTTACTATACAAAAAAAAATCAAAAACTTAAATTTAAAAATTACAACAAAAATCTACTAAATAAAAAAATTACTACATTTATATCAATTTTAGAAATCTTCAACGTTAAAGAAGATGTTTTTTTAAATAAGATAATTGCAAAAAAAAAAAAGACGATAAATTAATGCAACATTAGTTATTCATCTATACCGATTATTATTATTATTATCGAAGGAAAGAAAAAACAAATATGTGCTTAAAACAAAATATCTAGTTAATTATTTTTTGAATATTTTGTTTATTGAAAATTCTAAAAAATAATAAACTGCAGAATTGGTTAAATATATGGCATACATATGCACACAAAAAAATTTTTTTCTGGTTCAATCACGAAATTAATTGATCCAATTAATTTCTAATTGAAATGTCTTCAATCGCAGAAATGATAGTATCAATTAAAAAATTAATTGAAGGTCAATTAAGAAATTAATTGATCCAATTAAAAAATTAATTGATACTATTAATTTTTGTGATTGATTTTTGTTTCAATTAAAAAATTTGTTGAGTCAATTAATTTTTAATTGAATATTTTTTAAAACTCAATTAAAATTTTAATTTCGTGAAATTTTTTTCTGTGTGGGATAATGTAGCAATCACTCTGGCTTATAGATATGGAATAAATTCGGTGCAAATTGTGTATACATGATTTAATTTTATAAATAATTTAATAAATCTATAAAAAATATTACACATTCTTTAATATATACATAAATATGATTTTTAATAAATTCAATATAAGTATTTGAATTTTAAAATTTTTGTCATCATTTTTAACTCATAACAAAGTTTTTTTTTGTTTTTAATTTTAGTGTACAATTAACATAAAAGTTAATTTTCTATACGTTTTTTGAATACAAAAGAATATAAAATTTTAAAAATCAAAACATTTTCCCCAAACAACAAAATAAAAAAAAAATAAAACAATTTCAAAATTTTTTAAAAATGAACTAGTTACTTTAATGATAATCAAAATGTCGGATTTAAAATATTTTTTCAAAATTTTAAAAATTATATTTTAAATATAATGTTTAATAATATTAAATTAAATTATTTGAATTAAAACAACATCAGGATTTTGAAATATTTTATCAAATGACATTGCATTCATTAGACCCATTGAAGTACAGATTTTAATTAAAATCCAAAAGTCGTCTTTAAGATATTTTTTTTTTTTTTTAATTTTAAAAATTAAATTTGAAATATAATTTTTAATTATATTTAATTTAATAATTTGAATTTAAATGTCATGGGGATTTCGAAATATTTTATCAAATGACATTGCATTAGTCCCATTGAGGTAGACATTTTAATGAAAATCAAATAAAAAAAAAAACAAGTATATACGGCCGTAAGTTCGGCCAGGCCGAAGCTTATGTACCCTCCACCATGGATTGCGTAGAAACTTCTACTGAAGACTGTCATCCACAATCGAATTACTTGGGTTGCGGTAACACTTGCCGATGGCAAGGTATCTTAAAACTTCCTAACACCGTCTTCTAAATTGCAAGGTAGTCCATACGTAGTATATATTAAACTAAAAAATGCCGATTAAATACGTATATAATTAAGTTTGACAAAATTTTGTATAGAAATAAAATTTTGATAAAAGTTTCTATAGAAATAAAATTTTGACAACATTTTCTATAGAAGTAAATTTAGGACAAAATTTTTTATAGAATAAAATTTTAACTTCTATAGAAATAAAATTTTGTCAAAATTTTCTATAGAAATAAAATTGTGACAAAAATTTCTATAGAAATAAAATTTTGTCAAAATTGTTTATAGAAATAAAATTTTGTCAAAATTGTTTATAGAAATAAAATTTTGTCAAAAATTTTCTATATAAATACAATTTTGACAAAATTTTCTATAGAAATAAAATTTTGACAAAATTTTCAATAGAATTAAAATTTTGACAACATTCTCTATAGAATTCAAATTTTGACAACATTTTCTATTGAAATAAAATTTTGGTAGATTATTTTTGGCTCGAGTGGCAACCATGATTATGAACCGATATGGACCAATTTTTGAGTGATTGGGGATCGGCTATATATAACTATAGACCGATATGGACCAAATTTGGCATGGTTATTAGCGGTCACATACTAACACCACGTTGCAAATTTCAACCGAATCGGATAAATTTTGCTCCTGCAAGAGGCTCGGGAGGTCAAATCTGGGGATCTATATTATTTCTATTGAAATAAAATTTTGGTAGATTATTTTTGGCTCGAGTGGCAACCATGATTATGAACCGATATGGACCAATTTTTGAGTGATTGGGGATCGGCTATATATAACTATAGACCGATATGGACCAAATTTGGCATGGTTATTAGCGGTCACATACTAACACCACGTTGCAAATTTCAACCGAATCGGATAAATTTTGCTCCTACAAGAGGCTCGGGAGGTCAAATCTGGGGATCGGTTTATATGGGGCCTATATATAATTATGGACCGATATGGACCAATTTTTGCACGATTGTTAAAGACCATATACTAATACCATGTACCAAATTTCAGCCGGATCGGATGAAATTTTCTTCTCTTAGAGGCTCCGGAGGTCAAATCTGGGGATCGGTTTATATGGGGGCTATATATAATTATGGACCGATATGGACCAATTTTGGCGTGATTGTTAGAGACCATATACTAACACCACGTACCAAATTTCAACCGGATCGAATGAATTTTGCTCCTCTAAGAGGCTCCGGAGGTCAAATCTGGGGATCGCTTTATATGGGGGCTATAACCTAACCTAACCAACATAAAAGTGGACCGACATGGCCCATTTGCAATACCATCCGACCTACATCTAAAACAACTACTTGTGCTTAGTTTGAAGTCGATAGCTTGTTTCGTTCGGAAGTTAGCGTGATTTCAACAGACGGATGGACGGACGGACATGCTTAGATCGACTCAGAATTTCACCACGACCCAGAATATATATACTTTATGGGGTCTTAGAGCAATATTTCGATGTGTTACAAACGGAATGACAAAGTTAATAAACCCCCATCCTATGGTGGAGGGTATAAAAATGTTCTTAAATTTTTTTTCGAAATTTTATAAATTAGATTTTAAATATAAGTTTTTAATAATATTTAATTTAGTTATTTAAATTTAAAATAATACAAATTAAATATTATTAAAAATAAATTTTTAATAATATTTTATTAATTTATTTAAATTTAAAAAACAACGAGATAATGATATATTTTGTCGAATGACAAATTTTAAAAATTAGATTTTAAATATAATTTTTATTTAAGTTAGTTATTTACATTTAAAATGACATAAATAAAATATTATTAAAAATTAATATTTAATATTATCTAATTTAAGTATTTGAATTTAAGAACCATAGATGGGTGCTTGATGCACCATTTGAGATAATTTAATGAAAATCAAAAAAATTGTCCTTAAAATTTCTTCAAAAAAAAATTAAATAATATTTAATATAGTTATTTAAATTTAAAACTCAGCGATGTTGATATATTTTGTCGAATGACATTGCGTTAGTACCATTGAAGTAGAGATTAATCAAAATCAAAACCCAACAAATCGACTTGGAGATGAGTTTCAAAATTTTATAAAATTAGATTTTCGACTTTTGCATAGGTTGTAAACAATTGGAAAATTCATTCCAACTATTACAATTATCATAGTTTTCTTCCAAAAAAAAATTTTCAATTAAAATTCAACTTTTCGATTTTATTATCGATTAGCCGGTTTCGACTAAAATCAAAAGTCACATTTGAAGGTAAATAACGACATTTTTTTGACACAAAGTCGATTTTTAATAAAAATGCTATTCTTAAAAAATCGACTTTGACCCCGTGACTTTTTTGTGAGTTGTTGTCTTAAAAAGATCTGTGTCACATTTGAAGGTAAATAACGACATTTTTTTGACACAAAGTCGATTTTTAATAAAAATGCTATTCTTAAAAAATCGACTTTGACCCTTTTTTGTGAGTTGTTGTCTTAAAAAGATCTGTGTCACATTCCCCTTTCAATTTAAATCCGACTTTTGATATTATCGTTAAAAGTCGGTTTCACATATAAATCCATTAGTTGAACATAAATATTTCGACTTTTTCTATTAGATTTAACTTTATTACTTTATTATTTTTTTTATAGATATTCTTATATAACATTATTAAAATATGATTACAAAAATTTTATATTTATACAAAATTTTATAAAAATTTTATGGCAAGTGTGCTCAAGTATTTCTTCTTAATAAAAAAGCATGAAAAATTTTATTGTTTTGTGTTTAGAAATGTTAAATGTTTACTGTTTTTTTTTTCAGAGAAAATTTTATATATATTTTATTTTATATATTATTATCATTTAAATGCAAAATTTAATTTTTGCAGTCCAAAAGAAATATTGATCTTTTTTTGTTAAAAAAACCCTTATAGATATTTATTAATTCTGATATTAAAGATATTAAATTCCTTAAATAAGTGACGGTCATTGTCAATATCTATGCTATTTCATAACTAAATTCTGCAAAAAAAAAAATTTAGTGCAAATATAACAACATCATCATCCATAAAATTTATTAAGAAATTATATTTTAATTTATAATTTATGGTATCAAATATATAATAATTCTGTTGTTTTCTTTAAAATAAACTCCTATCATGGAAACACTAGTATAGTTAATCGATATTTGTTTTTGTAATTATTTCTATGTATAATAATGTTATGATTAGAGATTACACAAAATAACATAACGACATTACACCCACACATTCATACACTCATACACCTTTAATAAATAAATTCGAAAATAGAAAACCTAGATACATTTAAGATTTAAATAATAATAAAGAAGGCAAGGGATATTTGCAATTACATTTTTATGCATAAGATTTATATAGAATAAAAAGAAAATATAAAAACTAACAAAAATATATTTAATTAAAAAATACTTATTAGGAGTTTAAAATGACATAAAAAAATAATAGTATTTTATAAAAACAAAAAAAAACATAATAATAAATATAACATAGAAAGGAACATTATTAATAAAACAAAAATTAAAAATCTTTTATTTTGTATATAATTCATCGATAATTATTTCAATTTTTAGATATTGAGGTCACCATTTTTTTCTTAATTTTCGTTTTTGTAAAGTTAAAATTTATTATTATTTATTATTACCATTTCACATTATAGTAAACAAAAAATAATTAGTTAATCATTTTCTAAGTTAAATAAAATACATAAAATAAAAAATCGTTAAATGTAAAAACTAGCACAAAAGATTCCATAGATTACGCGAAAGTTAAACCACTTTGAATTAAAAATAAAATTATTCCGAAATATATAACAGCTATAACTGCAAACCGAAGTCTCATTAATCTTAATAATTGAACTGTAAACGGAATCTCAAATCTCAGTGATTGAAGTGTGTGAATCGATTTTTTGTCAAAAATAAAAAAATGCGAATAGTTATCAAAATCGACTTTTGATCGATTTTGATGACTGTTTACCTCTTTATCGACTAATCGACTTGCTTGTAAACAAAATCGACTAATCGAATTGTAGGGAAAAAATGGAAAATGATGTAGCTACTTTTTAACACCTCATTAAATAGTTGAAAGTCTCGACGTCCAAAGTCATATCTTTTATGTCCGAAAGTCAAATGTGCTAAAAGGTCACAAATCGATCTTAAAATCGACATTTTCAAAAGTAAAAAAAAAAACAGTGTTTTTTTTTTTTTAATTGTTGACAAGACGATGTAAAAAGGTCGATTTTGTTTTTTTAATAAAGAAATATTTAACATTTTCAAAAAGCTGATAAAATCACACAATTTTCTTATTATCATTCCTAGAGATGGTAACGAAAATAAACTCTTGGTCTTTTTTAATATTTAGAAAAAACGATTTTTCGACTTTTGTAAAAATTACGGTTGCCTTTAAAATCAAAAAGTCGAAAAGTTACATTTTGGAAAAAATGGCATCGATTTTTATTAAATTTATAGAGGTTACCTTTAAAATCTAAAAATCTACTTTTGGACTTTCTTAATTTTGAAAGGTTGATTTTTTGACTTTTTGAAAAAGTCGATTTTTTAACATTTTCAAAAGTCTACTTTTTGATGTCTTTTTGATTTTGGATTGCAAAAACATCGACTTATTGCTAAAACCGGCTTTTCGATTTTTTCGCTAAAAATCTATTTTTACCAACCAGTCGTTTTGACTCAATTAAAAGAAAAATGAACAAACAGTCGACTTGGACTTATCGATTTTTTTATAGACAGTCGAAAAATCGATTTTCGATATTTGCATCCCTAAAATGTCCAACAAAGATTTTATATTTAAAGTATACATGATACCAGATATCATCATAGTTCGAGTAGTCTGTTTTATAGACGATATCGATTAGTCATATTTAAAAATCACAAAAACTTTACATCGACTTATTGTTTTTTTTTTGATTATTTATCGAAAAGACGATTTTCGATATTTGTATTCCTAAAATATCGACCAAAGATGTAATCGATTTTACATAATGGAAAATAATCAAATCGAATTTTAAAATTACAAATATATTGATTTTGACATATCGATTACTTAATAGACAATAGATTAATCGATTTTCTAAATTTGTATCCCAGAACTGGCCACAAAAGATTTAGTATTTAAACTAAACGCGGACCTAGTTATATCAAAATTCGATTAATCGATTTTACTTAATACAAAAACTCCAAATCAACTTTATCGTTTATATAGGCAATTGATTGATCGATGTTTGCTATTTATATCCCTGGCCATCAAAGATTTATTATTTATACCATACTTGGACCTGGTTACATAAGAAAAATTGATATCGATTAGTCAAATTTTAAAATAAGAAAAAATGGAAAAATCCGATTTCGATATTTCTATACATAAAATGGCCACAAAAGATGTAGTATTTGAAGTATACACGGACTTGGTACAAAAAATCATTTCGACTTGTCGATTTTTTAACATCAAAGTTCGATTAGTCGATTTATCTTAATAAAAACTATATACTTGGCCGTCTTAATAAAAACTATATACTCCGAATCCTATGTACCCTCCACCATGGATTGCGTAGAAAGTTCTACTAAAGACTGTCATCCACAATCGAATTACATGGGTTGTGGTTATACTTACCGATGGCAAAGTATCTTAAAACTTCTTAACATCGTCTTCTAAATTGTAAGTTAGTCCATACTACTAATATATAATTAGACAAAAGCGGCCATATCCTTGCACAACGTACCAAATTTAAACCGAATCGGATGAAATTTGTTCCTCCAAGAGGTTTCAGAGGTCAAATCTAGGGATCGTTTTATATGGGGACTATATATAATTATGAACCGATATGAAGAAATTTTTGCACGGTTGTTAGAGACCACATACTTACACCACGTTCCAAATTTCAACCGGGTCGAATGAAATTTGCTCCTCCAAGAGGCTCCGGAGTTCAAATCTGGGGATCGGTTTATATGGGGGGCTATATATAATCATGGACCGATTTGGACCAATTTTTGCTTGGATATTAAAGGCAATCTATAAACACCATGTATCGAATTTCTACCGGATCGGATGAAATTTGTTCCTCCAAGGGTCTTCGGAGGTCAAATCTGGGGATAGGTGTATTTGGGGACTATATATAATTATGGACCGATTTGAATCAATTTTTGCATGGATGTTAAAGGCCATATATAAACACCACATACCGAATTTTAACGGGATCAGATGAAATTTGCTCTTCCAAAAGGATCCGCAAACAAAACTTAAAACTTCTTAACATCGTCTTCTAAATTGTAAGTTAGTTCGTACGGGGTATATTAGACAAAAAGCGGCCATATCTTTGCACAACGTACCCAATTTCAACCGAATCGGATGAAATTTGTTCCTCCAAGAGGTTCCAGAGGTCAAATCTGGGGATCGTTTTATATGGGGGCTATATATAATTATGAACCGATATGAAGCAATTTTTGCACGGTTGTTAGAGACCACATACTTACACCACCTACCAAATTTCAGCAGGATCAGAGGAAATTTGCTCCTCCAAGAGGCTCCGGATCGGTTTATATAGAGGCTATATATAATTATGGACCGATTTGGATATTAGAGGCCATATATAATGGATATTAGAGGCCATATATAAACACCATGTATCGAATTTCTACCGGATCGGATGAAATTTGTACCTCCAAAGGGCTTCGGAGGTCAAATCTGGGGATAGGTGTATATTGGGACTATATATAATTATGGACCGTTTTGAATCAATTTTTGCTTGGATGTTAAAGGCCATATATAAACACCACATACCGAATTTTAACGGGATTAGATGAAATTTGCTCCTCCAAGAGGCTCCGGAGGTCAAATATGGGGATCGGTTTATATGAGGGCTATACATAATTATGGACCTATATGGACCAATTTTAGGGTGAATATTAGAGACCATATACTAACACCACATACCAAATTTCCGATCGGATGAAATTTGCTTCTCCTAGAGCCTTCGCAAGACAAATCTGGGGTCCGTTTATATGGGGGCTATACGTAAAAATGGTCCGATATGGCCCATTTGCAATACCATCCGAGCTACATCAATAATAACTACTTGTGCCAAGTTTCAAGTCGATAGCTTGTGTCTTTCGGAAGTTAGCGTAATTTCCACAGACGGAAGGACAGCCGGACATACGGACCGACGGACGGACATAGGTAGATCGACTCAGAATTTCACCATATTCTGGGATATGTATACTTTAAGGGGTCTTAGACCAATATTTCGATGTGTTACAAACGGAATGGCAAAGTTAAAATACCCCCCATCCTATGGTGGAGGGTATAAAAATCGAAATCGATTAGATGAATTTTAAAGCTACACAAAAACACTTCGACTTATCGATTTTGTAACATTTGTTAAAACGCCATTATCGAATTTTTGTTTAAACTTAAAATACTTAATTTTGTAAGCTATGGACAAATGTCGGTAATTTTGTGCTAGTATTTTTTAATCAATTATTTTATGTAAATTTTCTACACAATATTATTTATTATTATATATCGAAAAATTTCGAAATAATTTTATACATAAACAACCATAAAAAAAAACAAATCACCTTCATCAGTGCAGCTCTTTTGTAATAAAATGATTTCAAGAAATCCTATCCCAAAAAGGAAGGAAATGGTTAAAATATATAAAAAATGGAATTTTCCAAAAAAAAAAAAATAAAATAATAGAAATCCATTAATCTAGACGTAGCCATAAAATAAATTATATTATAATTTTTACATAAATTTCATTAATCCCAAAAAAACCCGAACCAGAAAATGAAGTCCTTAGGGAAAATAGCAGCTATAGGAGTAAAATAATAAAACCTTATCCCTCCCCCATCTGCCCTAAAAAATATAGACATATATGAAATAAAATAGACGAAAACCACCACCTCCACTCCCTTAAAAAACATAGAAAAATATGTCTTAAAAACAAGCGGTTAATAAAAAAAAAATAACTAAACAACATACACTGTTAATCAAAACAGAAAACCATAAGAAATAAGTAAAAAAAAAACAAGTTATATTATGATCATTAATTATTATTATCATTATTATATTATTATTAAATTATCATTATTATTACGAAAATAAATAGTTGAAAAGCATAATGAATGCATGTTTGTACAGGCACACCATCTGCATTCAAAGCGCAAACAAAAATGGATGAAAGCAAACACCGAATAACAAAAAAAAGTATTAAGAACTTAACCCAGAAATACAAAAAAAAAATTAATAAGAATTATTAAACAAACAAAAAAAAATCATATATTTGGTCAACCTATTTTCTACTTGTATATAGAAAAATACAACCATAAATAATTAAAATGACAGGAAATAATTTTGAGAAAAACAAAACAAACAACAAAAAAAGACTATATCCCTAACCTTGAATCCCCAAAGATCCTTTAATTATTACCCTAGAACCGAACCGAAAAAAACTTTAGAATATTGTAGCAAAAGTTTAACTGCATAATAAGAGAGCAAATCATAAATTATGTCATTGAAAACAAATTAAATAAAAACAAATAAAAATATACATTGAATTATTATCATTATTAATTATGATTATCATAATTATTATTATTATTACAATTATTATTATTGAGAATGAAAAAAACAATACTTAAAGAAAAACGTATAAAAAATTATTACAAGAATCATAACAAAAAAATATAAATTAAATTAAAAACCTAAAAAAAAAAGTTCAGAGAAGTCTACAAGAAGATATTATTATGACTATTATTAATACCATCATAATAAAACATAATATATTATTTATTTAGTTTTTTTTTTTTAATTATTAAAAACTTATAAACACCATTGAAAAACTTCATTGAACACCACACTGAATACTTTATTAATTTCTCAAGAGTAAAAATGGGGAAAACTAAATAAATATTTTTTGGTCCATAAATATAACGATTTCCTCTTATCATCACAGACCGGTCATAGGTATATGATCATTAATAGTTTTACGGTCTGTACCATTTAACAAAAAAAAAAAACAATTAATATTTTATATTATTTTATTTTATATTATTTTATTTTATTTTATTTTATTTTATTTTATTTCATATTTTTTTATTTTATTTTAAAAAAATTGAAATAAAATAAAAAAAAATATATTTTATTTCAATATTAGTTTATGTTATTCCAATATTTCATTTATTTTATTTTAATAATTTTTTTATTAAATTTTAGTATTTTTTTATTTTAATATTTTTTTTTTTAATTTCACACAAAAAAAATGTTCTGATTCACTCACGAAATTAATTGGAATGTCTTCAATCACAGAAATGATAGTATCAATAAAAAAATTAATTGATACTATATTTCATGTTAGCCTGATACCGAAACAGGCAATTGACGTCCAAATGCATTATATCTAATTATACAATTATTTTTCGAGCTTTATGGACAGATATAGATTAAGGAATTGATACTATTAATTTTTGTTTCAATTAAAAAATTTGTTGAATAACTTAAATTTTTAATTGATTATTTTTTAAAACTCAATTAAAATTTTAAATGGAAAATTTTCCTTGAAATTTTCTCTGTGTTATTTTAATAGTTTTCTTCTAAAAGCTTTTATAAGTTATTTTGGATAAAATGAAATAAAAAAAATTTCCTGCACCAAAGAAATTTTGAAACAAATATATAAAGCAGTAAGTTCAGCCGGGCCGAATCTTAATACCTTACCATGAATACCCACCACCATGAATCAAATATTATAGTTTCCTGTGAAAATTTCAGGGGAATTTGGTGACAAGCAGATCAGTTCAACCAGTAAACTTCCCGAAGATAAATTCAAAAATTTTACCTATGAAGACTAGATCAGATTCTGGATTTATACGAACCATATTTGTTTGAGTATTAGAGGAATCATAAACATCGTGTGCAAGAAAACGATGAAATAACGCCTTGATTTAAAATCTAACATCTGTAGATTTTTACCCCCCCATTATTTAAATGATTACCAGAAGTAAAATCTGGAAACTATAATTCAGTTTCAAGCAATTTTCATTATCAGTGCACATGGACCGATATTCACCATTTTCGGCAAACCTCTTTATGTTCCTAAAATACTTCTAGATTTAAAATTTCATGCAAATTTGATAAAAACTATGGTTTCTAAAAGCCCAAGAAGTGAAATCGGGAGATCGGTCTATTTGGGAGATAAACCAAAACATGGACCAATATACGCCATTTTCGGCTCTCACATTTAAGGTCCTAAAATACCTGTAGATTTCTCATTTCAGGCAAATTGGATAAAAACTACGGATTCTAGAAGCCTAAAAAATAAAATCATTTCTTGCACACCTATTTGTATTCCTACAAACCTCAAGACTTTCGATTTCAGGCAAAGAGGACAACAATTACGGTTTCTAGAAGCCCAAAAAGTAATATCGGGTGATCGGTCTATGTGATGGCTATATCAAAGCAATATTCTTGGGCTTATAGAAACCGTAGTTTTTATCCAACTTGCCTCAAATTGGAAATCTAGAGGTATTTTAGGACCATAAAAAGGTATGCCGAAAAATATACTCACCATTTTCGGCATAACTTTTTATGGTCCTAAAATACCTCTAGATTTCCAATTTGAGACAAGTTGGATAAAAACTACGATTTCTAAAAGCCCAAGAATAAAATCTGGAGATCGGTCTATATGGGGGCTATATAAAAACATGGTCCGATACTCATCATTTCCAGCACACCTCTTTAGGGTTTTAAAATACCTCTAGATTTCTAATTTCAGGCAAATTGGATAAAAACTACAGATTTTAAACGCCCAAGAAGTAAAAACTGGAGATCGGGGCTATACCAAAACATGGACCGATACTCACCATTTTCGGCACACCTCTTTATTGTTCTAAAATACCTCTAGATTTCCAATTTCAGGCAAATTGGATAAAAACTACGGATTCTACAAGCCCAAGACCCCAAATCGGGAGATCGGTCTATATGGGGATATACCAAAACCTGGACCGATACCCACCATTTTTAGCACACCTCTTTATGGTCCTAAAATACCTCTATATTTCAAATTTCAACAAAATTGGATAATAACTACGGATTCTAGAAGCCCAAGAAATAAAATCGGGAAATCGGTCTATATGGGGGCTATACCTAAACATAGACCGATACTCACCATTTTTGGCACACCTCTTTATGGTGCAAAAATACCTCTAGATTTCCAATTTCAGGCGAATTGGATAGAAAATATCGATTCTAGAAGCCCTAGAAATATAATCGGGAGGTCGGTCTATATGGGGGCTATACCAAAACATGGACCGATACTCACCACTTTTGGCACACCTCTTTATGGTGCAAAAATACCTCTAGATTTCCAATTTCAGGCGAATTGGATAGAAAATATCGATTCTAGAAGCCCTAGAAATATAATCGGGAGGTCGGTCTATATGGGGGCTATACCAAAACATGGACCGATACTCACCATTTTTGGCACACCTCTTTGTGGTCATAAAATACCTCTAGATTTCCAATTTCAGGCAAAGTGGATAGAAACTAAGGTTTTTATAAGCCCAAGACCCCAAATCGGGAGGTCGGTTTATATGGGGACTATATCAAAACTTGGCCCGATATAGCCCATCTTCGAACTTGACCTGCCTGCAGACAAAATACGAGTTTATGCGAAATTTCATCACGATTGCTTTATTATTGAAGACTGTAGCGTGATTACAACAGACAAACAGACAGACAGACGGACATGGCTATATCGTCTTAGAATTTCTCCCTGATCAAGAATATATATACTTTATATAGTCGGAAATCGATATTTCGATGTGTTACAAACGGAATGACAAACTTATTATACCCCCGTCACCATTCTATGGTGGTGGATATAACAAAATTGTGTATCCCATTTTATCACACAGACAGGTAATGACCTATTCACACAATGAGAATTTCATTAAAATTGACATAAGGACAATGCACATATTACGAAACGTTTCTTCGTTTATACACACAAAAAAAAATATTTTTTGTCTTCAATCACGAAATTAATTGATTCAATGAATTGTTAATTGAAATGTTTTCAATCATAGAAATGATAGTATCAATTAAAAAATTAATTGAAAGTCAATTAAAAAATTAATTGATCCAATTCAAAAAATTTATTGATGCTATTGATTTCTTTGTTTCAATTAAAAAATTTGTTGAATCAATTAAACTTTTAATTGAATATTTTTAAAACTCAGAAAAAAAGTTTTTCTGATTGAATCACGAAATTAATTGATGCAATTACTTTTTTCATTGAAATGTCACGAAAATGATAGTATCAATCACAGTTTTAATCGTAAATAAAAAAACTTTTATTTAAAAAAGTAATTGATTTAATTTGAAAATTTCAATTAATTTTTTAATTGATTCATTTAAAAATTTAATTGATGTTGATTGCAAAACTCAATTAATTTCTTAAATTAAAAACGTAACTATTTTCAATTACTTTCTTATCTGACTTTGTGTTTTAAGTTCGATAAAAAAATTTATTTTTTGAAATAAATTTTTATTTAAAAATTAAAAAAAAATCCATCACCTTTTTAACTGACATGAAGCTCCGTTATTGCTACGTTAGCTAACAACCGTTCTATGAACATAGTTGCCATCTTCCCTATATATTCCATATGCCACTTAGGAACTTAACTGTTGACAATTTTTCAGTTAAAGTTAACCGGAAAGAAGATATTTGCAATTTAATTTCTGTTAATTGGCGTTTAAAGCCTAACGGAGCTACTTGAAAATGGCCGTTAGTCTTTCGAGTTTGATTTAAAAGTTAATTGTCTCAATTAATTTTTTAAGTAAAAATTGTACAATTTTCAATCATTGACTTAATTAACTTAAGGTTTCTAGCTTGATTAAAAAGTTAATTGTATCAATTAATTTATTAATTGAAAAACATTTCATCTTCAATCAACTTTTTAATTGGAAATATTGTGGTGATATTTTTTTCCCTGTAATTGGAAAATTTTTTTTTTAATTTTTTTTCTGTGTACCATGAACATTTTTATATTAATATTTAACAAACAAAAAATTGTTTTATTTATTTGTTTCATCGGCTGAATTTTTATTAAAAATTTCGTCAATGTTATGAAACTCTGGGTACCAGTGTAATCACAATCAATTAATTTATTGATTGATGAAAGACAAAAAAAAACTGTTCAGAAATAAATTGAATTAATTAAATTTTTAAATATATTTTAATTGAAATTATTTTAATCACGGAACTAATGATATCAGTCATCGATAAAAATTAAAAAAAGTTTAATTGATTCAATTAATTTATATTAATAATTTCAATTCATTTATGCTTTCAATCAAAAAATTAATTGATAATAAGTACCATCGACAATTAAAATATTGATGAATTAAAATATTAATTGGTTCAATTAATTTTGTGAAAAACAAAGAAAAATACAAACCAAATTGTTTTCAATTAAATTCATACTTAATTTTGAAAAAATATTCAGTTAAAAAGTTTTCCAATTAAAATTTTAATTGAATGTGCAAAACCTATTCAATTAAAACTTTAATTGTTTTAAATATAACTGTATCTTTTATCTTTCTAATTGGGTCAATTAAGTTTTTTAATTGACGTTGGTGATCGATTTCTATCATTTTGTTGTTGAAGAAATTTCAATTAATTGAATCAATGAGTTTCACAGTAAAAATAATTTCACTGTAAAAATTTATTTATTTATTTATTTTTTTTCCTAAACATGGACCCTAAATTTTGTTTTCTCCATTTTCCTATCATACACATATAAATAAATAAATAAACTATGCATTTCCTTCTATCCTAAATTCATTAAGATCCAAAAAACAACATGTTTTGATTTTATGGATAAAATTAAAGTAATACATGATTAAACAACTGCAAGAGCAGAACAAAGTAATTTAATTATATATGATTATTATTATTATACAAGAACAAAACACAAATAACAAAACGATAGAAATTTACCATAATATTTAAGATATAAAATTAACACAAAAACAAATAACAAAAACAAATATTAAAAATTAACAAACAAGAATTAAATAATTAATTTAAACAAAATGCAGATTATATATTATATACTTTATAGAAATTTAAAACCAAAAACAAAATATTAAAAAAAAATAATAATAAATAATAATATTAACGAACATGAAGAAGAACAAACAAGAGCAAAAAAAATGATGAATAAAGTTATAAAGAATAAACTTTTAAAAATATTACAAAAAAAGTGACGGTATTGTTTTTATTTCGATATGTAGGTAAGGTAAGTAAATTGAGAACAGGGAGGTCCCATTTCTGAAATACTCAATGGTTTTTGTTAATAGTTTCCTTTATCTAAGATGCGTTTTTAAGATCATATTGAGGACTTTTTTGTGAGAAATATTTATTCTTGAAAGAAAATAACAATTACAGATTTTTCAGCTAAATAAATAAATTCAACTTTTGCAATCATTCCGAATCGCTATCGGACAAAAACATACTTGAGAGGCATCAATATTTGGGTATTCAATTTACACCATATGCCCAACCACTAATGAAAGGCTCGATATATTCAATATTTCAAAAGGGGCCTTAATGACAAGTTTAAAGACTACAAAATCGTCATCGGGTCATCTTCTACTGTTATCGATAATTGAAATTATCGTGTGTGTGTGCCAAAGTGTATATATAATTCTCTTATGTGTAATTACGACCATACAAAAGCCGTGTTACATTTATGAATAAGCACTGTAATCACGCTTCCATGGCCATTTTCAACACAACTGGAACTTATAATGGTGTTTGTCCAAAATTTTCTGTAGAAGTAATCTTTTGACAACATTTTCTATAGAAATGAAATTTTGGCAAAATTTTCTGCCAAAATAAAATGTTGAAAAATTTTCTATAGAAATAAAATTTTATTTGTTATTTTGATCTCAGCTTTAAAACCATTGCGTTGACTAAATTACAACAGTAGCTTAACCAACAGAGGAAAAAATGTTTGTCAAATTTATTTGGGCAAAGCCCTATAGACTGCAAGATG
Source organism: Haematobia irritans (assembly GCF_050003625.1). Taxonomy (NCBI): domain Eukaryota; kingdom Metazoa; phylum Arthropoda; class Insecta; order Diptera; family Muscidae; genus Haematobia; species Haematobia irritans. The sequence continues at coordinate 24,550,750 of NC_134400.1, forward strand.
GTTGAATGGACTCACGTTTCGGAATTGCCACATTCCTCATCAGCATCCTCTACTTGCAGCAAAACTATCAATCAATTATCAGAATAAATTCGGGTAGTTCACTAAACCCAAAGTGAACCACACTCGAACCTTCCGAGAAAAGTTTTATGATAGTAGCCCCAACAAAAACTAGGTAACCACATCTCATTACAATTGACATTACCAGGAGTAAAGCTGTCATTACACGTTGCATTACATTGCGGCGAGTTATAATGACTAACTTGTAATGACAAAAATAAATACTTCTCGGTAATTTTCGAATTGTTATTCTCAAATTTTTAGGCAGTTGTACACCCAGAGAAGGAATATGATCACCTCAAACATGTTTTAAGAGCAAAATGTTATTTTTGGGTGGTGACCATGTTATTTTCTCGGAAATCATGTATCTGATTTCGGCAAGCAGGTTATATTTGACGAGAAAATAAAATTTTAGTGACAAACATGTTACATGGTCACCATACAAAAATAACATTTTGCTCTTGAAACATGTTTGAGGTGATCATATTCCTTCTCTGCGTGTAGTTAATATAATTATTCACATAATCGAGCACTTACATAAAAAATCAAAAAGAATACGTAATGTAACGGTAATTCTGAAGATTTTTCCGTTAAGAATTTTTTATCACAAATATTTCATAATAATTGTGTTTAATGGCATTATCATATTATGTTTTAAATAAACGTTTTCTTATACCACATTGACATTACACTTCCAAAATCTGCTTAAACTAAATTGCAAATGCCATTTGCCTTATAAAAAAGAGACTTAAAATCCACTTTTAGTAGATTTCGAACCTTATGTGAATTGGCTATTGGATATATTATAACGTATTTCACGAATCCAACTCCCTTAAACAACCTACATTTTAGTGTTGGGAAAGTAACGAGTATTTGATTACAAGTACTCGTTACTGACAAATTTTTTGAGTACTCGTTACTAGTAAATGAGTACCCAATATCTTCAATGCCAGTTTTTTCTTCTAACGGTAAGTAAGTTGGCGGTTTGGAAGTAAAATTCTTGACTTCTTGGAAAATGTTAATTGAAGTTTTCGAAAATCGTTTTATCAGTTAAAATGACACGAAAAGGATATATGGTTTCATCTTTGAAGAAAGTGAAAAATTTATGTGATTTCTTAAAAACGTTTGCATTTGAAAAACAAGTAAGGAAAGTCTAAAGTCGGGCGGGACCGACTATATTATACCCTGCACCACTTTGTAGATCTAAATTTTCGATACCATATCACATCTGTCAAAGGTGTTGGGGGCTTTTTATATAAACACTGAAAAAAATATTGTCGTGAGGTCAAAGATTTCATGTCTTTAAAATACGAATGCAAATTTTGCTTAGCATAGAAGACGCATTTCTCTAGAATAAAGTTTTTTTCCTTGACCAAAGATCAATAAACTTTTCAATGAAGTCGTATTGTCCTTATAATTAAGTGATTTGATTTAAAAATGGATATCATAACATGAAAGCAAAAATGTTTGGGCTAAGGTCAACTTGACTTTAATAATTTAGAAAAAATCTTTAAATTTAATGAAATTGTCTTTAAATTTGTTGTCTTTTTGCATCTTGACTACAAAGCAAAAAATCGTTCAAATATAGGACATGCTTTTCAACACTTTATTTTAAAGACGTTTTTTACTTGAAACACAGCATAATTTCTGCTAGAAGTCGAGTCTTAATTTGGAAAATAAAGTCGTCGTTAACTTTTTTTTTAAAGGACTTTGATAGCATATGAAGAAAAAAAGCTGAAAAAGCGAAAAATTAAAATTTGCTTCCTAGAAGCAAGTACACAAAACCCGATTTTAAAAGAGTAAAAGTATCCTTACTTGTATTCTCCGCTTCTTTGGCTCGGAATCAATACCAAATTTTTTAAAGTAAAGACAAAATCTTTGGAACCGGGTATGCTTTTTTTTTCAGTGAAGGTTTGTCACAAATACATACATTTAAATATCACTCGATTTGGACAGAATTTGATAGACTTCTACAAAATCTATAGACTCAAAATTTAAGTTGACTAATGCACTAGGGTGGAACACAATTTTAGTAAAAAAAATATGGGAAACATTTAAATCTGAAGCAATTTTAAGGAAACTTCGCAAAAGTTTATTTATGATTTATCACTCGATATATATGTATTAGAAGTTTAGGAAAATTAGAGTCATTTTTACAACTTTTCGTATAAGCAGTGGCGATTTTACAAGGAAAATGTTGGTATTTTGACAATTTTTGTCGAAATCAGAAAAACATATATATGGGAGCTATATCTAAATCTGAACCAATTTGAACCAAATTTGGCACGCATAGCTACAATGCTAATTCTACTCCCTGTGCAAAATTTCAACTAAATCGGAGTTAAAAATTGGCATCTGTGGTCATATGAGTGTAAATCGGGCGAAAGCTATATATGGGAGATATATCTCAATCTGAACCGATTTCAACCAAATTTGGCACGCATAACTACAATGCTAATTCTACTCCCTGTGCAAAATTTCAACTAAATCGGAGTTAAAAATTGGCCTCTGTGGTCATATGAGTGTAAATCGGGCGAAAGCTATATATGGGAGATATATCTAAATTTGAACCGATTTCAACCAAATTTGGCACGCATAGCTACAATGCTAATTCTACTCCCTGTGCAAAATTTCAATTAAATCGTAGCAAAAAATTGGCCTCTGTGGTCATATGAGTGTAAATCGGGCGAAAACTATATATGGGAGCTATATCTAAATCTAAACGGATTTCAACCAAATTTGGCACGCATAGCTACAATGCTAATTCTACTCCCTGTGCAAAATTTCAACTAAATCGGAGCAAAAAATTGGCCACTGTGGTCATTTGAGTGTAAATCGGGCGAAAGCTATATATGGGAGCTATATCTAAATCTGAACCCAATTCAACCAAATTTAGCACGTATAGCTACAATGCTAATTCTACTCCCTGTGCAAAATTTCAACTAAATCGGAGTTAAAAATTGGCCTCTGTGGTCATATGAGTGTAAATCGGGCGAAAGCTATATATGGGAGCTATATCTAAATCTGAACCGATTTCAACCAAATTTGGCACATATAGCTACAATGCTAATTCTACTCCCTGTGCAAAATTTCGACTAAATCGGAGTTAAAAATTGGCCTCTGTGGTCATATGAGTGTAAATCGGGCGAAAGCTATTTAATTTGACACGCATAGCTACAATGCTAATTCTACTGCCTGTGCAAAATTTCAACTAAATCGGAGCAAAAAATTGGCCTCTGTGGGGAAATGAGTGTAAATCGGGCGAAAGCTATATATGGGAGCTATATCTAAATCTGAACCGATTTGGCTGATATTTTGCAAGTTTTTCGAGACTCATAAAAAATTCGGATGTACGGAATTTGAGGAAGATCGGTTGATATACACGCCAATTATGACCAGATCGGTGAAAAATATATATGGCAGCTATATCTAAATCTGAACCGATTTTTTCCAAAATCAATAGGGATCGTCTTTGAGCCGAAACAGGACCCTATACCAAATTTTAGGACAATCGGACTAAAACTGTGAGCTGTACTTTGCACACAAAAATACATCAACAGACAGACGGACAGACAGACAGACAGACAAACGGACATCGCTAAATCGACTCAGAATTTAATTCTAAGACCCTCCACCATAAGGTAAGGTAAGGTTAGGTGGCAGCCCGATGTATCAGGCACACTTAGACTATTCAGTCCATTGTGATACCACATTGGTGGTATCACAATGGACTGAATAGTCTAAGTGTGCCATGGATTGCGTAGAAATGTAATATATACGTGGTATATATTAGACAAAAAAGGTATGTGTAGGTAAGTCTACAAATAATTTAAAAAAAAAAAAAAAAAATATATATATATATATATATATATATATATATATATATATATATATATATATATATATATATATATATATATATATATATATATATATATATATATATATATATATATATATATATATATATATATATATATATATATATATATATATATATATATATATATATAATATATAAATAATATATACCACGTATATATTATATTTCTACGCAATCCATGGTGGAGGGTACATAAGATTCGGCCTGGCCGAACTTACGGCCATATATACTTGTTTCTACTACAACATTCTTCAAATTCAAGAATATCGGGTTCTTGACAATGGCGTTTACAAAATCAAGATTTGCTTGCCGATAAAATTTGTAAAAGACTATTAGCAAATAAGTTTGTTAAAGACTTTCTCAAAAATATTAAAATATTTTGTCAAAACTTTTGTACCATAAATCTGATATCGGCTCAAAAATGTCTACACAAAAGATATTATATCATTCGCGGGGGTACGGCGGTTCTAAACAGGGTGAAAAATTAGTAACGAAAGTACTATAGCCCTTTCCGACCTATAGCCGATCCACGTGATAGATTTTCCTAAATTTTTCAATTCTGTTATTTATGTGTACATAGAACATTTTAAATTATTAAGTTTGTTCAGTTTGATCCTGTATCCTTTTTTTCAGGATACGTACAATTGTTGCAGTCCGGTAAATTCCGGTAAAAGTCCGGACGTAAAAATATCAAAAAAACACAAAATAATCACGAAGTTACTGTTTGCATATAATATTTAAAATGTTTTCTTATTGAAAACACTTGTTTGATGAAATATTCCACAATTTAAATAATTTTAATATATTTGCAAACTTACATCTTCCACTCATTTTTACAAATGCGCAAAGTACACTGCTGAAACTACAAAATTAATATGAAAAGCAAATATTTATAACGGTTCTTCACATTCTTAGACAAAGAGAGAGCATACACCATTATTTTTTTGCCGCTCTTATCGCAGTACGTCATATATTAAAGAAATTATAGAGACTTAAACTTACCCGCACAATTGTGCGTACACGGTCGGAAAGGGATAGCACTGAATGTTCCATCCCTGTTTTCAACACAACTGGAATTTTTAGTGGTGTTTGTCTGAGCTTTTGTGTAAATATTTACATCACAAAGTTATAATTCCTTTGCGGATTTACATCACAAAGTTATAATTCCTTTGCATGTAAATATATAATAAAAATTAATGTATAAATAACCGTATGACTCATTCATGTAAACACTACAAAAAAGTACATTAGTATTGTTCCGGTAAACCTAGCAAAAATTTTATTAAAGTTGGATACCATTGGGTAGTCCCAATTATTACGCATGGCAGGATGATGTAAAGGAAGATTTTTTAAGTGTTATAGATAAGTTTTCAAAAAAAAAGAAAACTCCGAAAAATTCATAAAATGCAATTCAGGAAATTACACCCTCTCATAGAAGAAAAAATAAACTAGAATTAAAAAAAATCATTGACTCCAAATCATGACCATTTTAACCATACAGTTGTTCAATCTTACTGTTTTTGGGAATTGTACGAAAATTCTCTTCTACTTTAGTTCATATTGAACTTACCTGTACGGTCATTGAACTTTATACTCATGCTTAGTTCATAAAATATTTGGTACATACTTAAAAAAGGAAAATTTCATTGGGCTGTGAAAAATTTCGTAAAAGATAATAAAATTTAACTACAAGCAAATAATTTTTTTGCAATAAAAATAACATCAGTTAAAATTAGGGTTCATTTAACCTACGGACTTTTATTCAGTGTATATCCCCCATTTAAACCGATACGCAAATTTGACCTCCGGAGCTTCTTGGATGAGCAATTATCATCCGATCCGGTTGAAATTTGGTACGTGTTTTTATATGCCCTCTAACAACCATGAAAAAATTGGTCCATATCGGTCCTTGATTATACAGTTATGGACAAAAAAATAGGGCCTCTATTCAAAATAAAATGAATAAATGTTTTTTTTTTGTTTTATTTCAAATACTTGAATTTTTATTTTTATTTTGCTTTAAGCATTTCTATTCAACTTATATGAACAAAACATTTTATTGATTGCTACTCACTACATAAAAAAAAACAAAACAAACATTTCAAAGTCCTTAAAATTCGGGTGAACAAAAAATAACAGGTTGGCTGATAACAAAGAAAAACACATTTTTTTGTCAAAATTCGTTTTTATTATTCAACATAGTTCCCTTCAGGAGCGATACACCGATTATAACGACCTTCCAATTTTTTGATACCCTTTTGGTTGTACTCCTTCGGTTTTGCCTCAAAATAGGCCTCAGTTTCGGCGATCACCTCTTCATTGCAGACAATTTTTTCCCTGCGAGCATCCTTTTGAGGTCTGAGAACAAGAAAAAAGTCGCTTGGAGCCAGATCTGGAGAATACGGTGGGTGGTGAAGCAATTCGAAGCCCAATTCATGAACTTTTGCCATCGTTCTCAATGACTTGTGGCACGGTGCGTTGTCTTGGTGGAACAACACTTTTTTATACCCTCCACCATAGGATGGGGGGTATATTAACTTTGTCATTCCGTTTGTAACACATCGAAATATTGATCTAAGACCCCATAAAGTATATATATTCTGGGTCGTGGTGAAATTCTGAGTCGATCTGAGCATGTCCGTCTGTTGAAATCACGCAAACTTCCGAACGAAACAAGTTATCGACTTGAAACTTGGCACAAGTAGTTGTTATTGATGTAGGTCGGATGGTATTGCAATTGGGCCATATCGGTCCACTTTTACGTATAGCCCCCATATAAACGGACCCCCAAATTTGGCTTGCGAGGCTTCTAAGAGAAGCAAATTTCATCCGATCCGGCTGAAATTTGGTACATGGTGTAAGTATATGGTCTCTAACAACCATGCAAAAATTGGTTCACATCGGTCCATAATCATATATATAGCCCCCATATAAACCGATCCCCCGATTTGGCTTGCAGAGCCTCTAAGAGAAGCAAATTTCATCCGATCCGGCTGAAATTTAGTACATGGTGTTAGTATATGGTCTCTAACAACCATGCAAAAATTGGTCCACATCGGTCCATAATTATATATAGCCCCCATATAAACCGATTCCCTGATTTGGTTTGCAGAGCCTCTAAGAGAAACAAATTTCATCCGATCCGGGTGAAATTTTGTACATGGTGTCAACATATGGTCTCTAACAACCATGCAAAAATTGGTTCACATCGGTCCATAATTATATATAGCCCCCATATAAACCGATCCCCCGATTTGGCTTGCGGAGCCTCTAAGAGAAGCAAATTTCATCCGATCCGGCTGAAAGTTGGTACATGGTGTCAGCATATGGTCTCCAATGACCATGCAAAAATTGGTTCATATCGGTCCATAATTATATATAGCCCCCATATAAAATGATCACCAGATTTGACCTCCGGAGCCTCTTGGAAGACCAAAATTCATCTGATTCAGTTGAAATTTGGTACGTGATGTTAATATATGGCCTCAAACACCCATGCAAAAATTGGTCGATATCGGTCCATAATTATATATAGGCCCCATATAAACCGATCCCCAGATTTGACCTCCGGAGCACCTTGGAAGAGCAAAATTCTTCCCATTCGGTTGAAATTTGGTACGTGATGTTAGTATATGGTATCCAACAATCATGCAGGAATTGGTTCCTATCAGACCATAATTATATATAGCTCCCATATAAACCGATCGCCAGATTTGACCCCCGGTGCCTTTTGGAGAAGCAAAATTTATCCGATCTGGTTGAAATTTGGTACGTGGTGGTAGTATATGATATTTAACAACCATGCCAAAAGTGGTCCAAATCAGTCCATATTCATTTATAGCCCCCATATAAACCGATCCCGAGATTTGGTTTTGGAGCCTCTTGGAGGAGCAAATTTCATCCGAGTGAGTTGAAGTCTGTGGATGACAGTCTTTCGTAGAAGTTTCTACGCAATCCATGGTGGAGGGTACATAAGATTCGGCCTGGCCGAACTTACGGTCGTATATACTTGTTTCTTCTTCATATGGGGCCGTTTTGCCGCGATTTCGACCTTCAAACGCTCCAATAACGCCATATAATAGTCACTGTTGATGGTTTTTCCCTTCTCAAGATAATCGATAAAAATTATTCCATGCGCATCCCAAAAAACAGAGGTCATTACTTTGCCAGCGGTCTTTTGAGTCTTTCCACGCTTCGGAGACAGTTCACCGGTCGCTGTCCACTCAGCCGACTGTCGATTGGACTCAGGAATGTAGTGATGGAGCCATGTTTCATCCATTGTACATATCGACGGAAAAACTCGGGTATATTACGAGTTAACAGCTGCAAACACCGCTTAGAATCATCAACACGTTGTTGTTTTTGGTCAACAACGGCACCCATTTTGCACAGAGCTTCCGCATATCCAAATATTGATAAATATGACCAACACGTTCCTTTGATATCTTTAAGGCTTCTGCTATCTCGATCGACTACATTTTACGGTCATTCAAAATAATTTTGTGGATTTTTTTGATGTTTTCGTCGGTAACCACCCCTTTCGGGCGTTCACTGCGTTCACCGTCCTCCGTGCTCATTTCACCACGCTTGAATTTTGCATACCAATCAATTATTGTTGATTTCCCTGGGGCAGTGTTCGGAAACTCATTATCAAGCCAAGTTTTTGCTTCCACGGTATTTTTTCCCTTTAGAAAACAGTATTTTATCAAAACACGAAATTCCTTTTTTCCATTTTTTTTTACAATAACAAAAGTTGCTTCACAAAAGACGCTCTATCTCACAAACAAATTGACTTACAGACGTCAAATTTTGACACGAATCATTTGAAGGTTGGTACTATATAAAAATAATATGCATTTAATACTAGCGACGCCATCTATGTGTCAGACCGGGGACTTATCAGCCAACCTGTTATATGAACAAAACATTTTATTGGTGGCTACTCACTACATAAAAAAGAAAACAACAACAAAACAAAATTTTCAAAGTCCTTAAAATTCGGGTGAACAAAAATTAGAGTCATGTGTAATAAAAAATGTAATTTCCTAAAAATAACTAAAATTATTAACACCTTAAAGGACTTTAAAACTGCTTTACATCTTCTTGGTATTGACTCCACCAATGCTCTACAGATCTCCCTTGCTATAGAGAACTTAGCTTCATATATAACTATAGACCGGCTATATATAACTATAGACCGATATGGACCAATTTTGGCATGGTTGTTAGCGACCATATACTAGCGCAATGTACTAAATTTCACCACGTACCAAATTTCAACCGGATCGGATGAATTTTGCTCCGCCAAGAGCTCCGGAGGTCAAATCTGGGGATCGGTTTAAATGGGGGCTACATATAATTATGGACCGATATGGACCAATTTTGGCATGGTTATTAGAGACCATATGCTAACACCACGTACCAAATTTCAACCGGATCGGGTGAATTTTGCTCATCCATGAGGCTCCGGAGGTCAAATCTGGGGATCGGTTTTTATGGGGGCTATATATAATTATGGACCGATATGAACCAATTCTTGCATGGTTGTTAGAGACCATATACTAACACCACGTACCAAATTTCAACCGGATCAGATGAATTTTGCTCCTCTAAGAGGCTTCGGAAGTCAAGTCTGGGGATCGGCTTATATGGGGGCTATATGTAATTATGGACCGATATGGACCGAAATGGACCAATTTCTGCATATACTAACACTATGTACCATATTTCAGCCGGATTGGATGAAATTTGCTTCTCTTAGAGCAATCGCAAGCCAAATTTGGGGGTACGTTTATATGGGGGCTATACGTAAAAGATGACCGATATGGCCCATTTGCAATACCATCCGACCTACATCAATAACAACTACTTGTGCCAAGTTTCAAGTCGATAGCTTGTTTCGTTCGGAAGTTAGACGGACGGACGGACGGACGGACGGACATGCTCAGATCGACTCAGAATTTCACCACGACCCAGAATATATATACTTTATGGGGTCTTAGAGCAATATTTCGATGTGTTACAAACGGAATGACAAAGTTAATATACCCCCATCCTATGGTGGAGGGTATAAAAATTATGAAAGTTGGTACGTGAAGTTAGTTTATGCCCTCTGCCAAAATTAGTCCATAGCGGTCCATAAATATTGATATTTAATATATAGCAAAAATAACAGAATTGGAATCAAAACTGACTATATTTCTACATAAAAGCAATTTCACAAATTTTCTAAAAACTCAACATCAAAAATAGCTTGATCTAGCTATAAAATAGCAACATTTGCATCACTGTTTGTATGTAATTCGCCTTCGTTCTCTCTTTCTCTCTCTCTCTCTCTCTCTCTGCTTACTCCATGACATATATATACGAGAGTAGTTATTTCTCTATGGTATATACAGATTAGAAAACATCAATGAAAACACATTAACAAATTCTTATTTCTCTTAAAATTTTATTTTAAAAATCTTCTCATTCTTTTTTTAATACTACAAAGTAATTATACTAAAAAGCACTTATTAGTAAAACTTAACTAATGAATCACTGATGTCTTTCTATTGTTCTACCCTTTTCAAGTAAATCTCGAAAAGATTTTATCTCATGACGAGGTATTTGTTGACGATATTTTAAACTTAAGAGACCATAAATAAAATCCAATTCACATTCTTCGTCATGCCTTCCCTCGGGCAATTTGGCTAGTAAGGCACGTTTATTACATATGAAGGGATCGATTTGCTCATTGTCACCCTGCTTGGTTTCAAATATTTCCAGATATATTTGATATGCCGGTTTTGTTGGTGAGAAATGTTCTCGCAGAAGAACCAAAGCTTCATCCCATGTTTTGGCCTCTCTTCTCACCCCTTTCCACCAGGTAGTGGCTAGACCATTGAATAGTAACGATAATCCCTTCAATGCATCTTTGTCGGAAATTTGTTCAACTTCTTTGTAGGTTTCTACGGCATCTATAAAAACTTCGACTGCATCATGATCTCGTTGTCCGGAAAAACGGGTTGGACAATTTGCAAAACTTCCCTTGGATTTGATTTCTTCAGCAACTTTATTGCGTTGTTCTGGTGCCAGAGATCGTATTGTTTCAATTAGAATGCGAAACTGCTCATCACTCATTTGTGTTGCCGTCATTTTGTTCCGCACTCTTCGACCGCAGAACAAGGTCCGTGATGTATGTTTGTGGTAGAGTAACTAAAAGTTGGCAAATGGCAACCTAGCGTTTTTCTAAATAATTTTCGATTTCTCGTTGTGAAATTGAGTTGTCCAACAACCAAAACAACAAAACAAATACAACTCTTCCACCCATGTGTCTTTGCCTTATACGAAATTCAAATGAATGATGATGACACATAACTTAGAGAACGAAAAAGTAAGAGATATGCATAAATATTGCAAATAAACTTAAGCGAGAGAGTGAGAGAGCCGGAGAATAAAAATATCTGAGAGAAATAATGCGTTTGTGAAAATTAAATACTAGTGAAATTTGAAAACATATAGAGAGATTCTATGGTGGCGTTTTTTCTCGCTTACGAGGGTAGTATGATGATTGTGATGTGTCAAGACAGAACACTATACATAGAAACACTATATAGCGGATATATAGAAGTCCTTAGGGAATTTTCTGGAAGAAGTCTTTAGAGAATTTGTGTGGAGAAAAAAACAAATTCATCCTTGGTTGCATTTTCTAATAAAATAAATGAATTACTAATAAATATTATTGTAAATTCAAACTTAGTGGCGAGCACGTCCCTTTATCTCAAAATTTTATTTCTATACACAATTTTCTGAAAATTTTATTACCATAGAAAATTTTGTCAACATTTTTATTTCTATAGGAAATTTGTCAAAATTTTATTTCTATAGAAAATTTTGTCAAAATGTTATTTCCATAGAAGATTTTGTCAAAATTTTATTTCCATAGAAAATTTTGTCAAAATTTTATTTCCATAGAAGATTTTGTCGAAATTTTATTTCCATAGAAAACTTTGTGAACATTTTATTTCTATAGAAAATTTTGTCAAAATGTTATTTCTATAGAAAATTTTGTCAACATTTTTATTTCTATAGGAAATTTGTCAAAATTTTATTTCTATAGAAAATTTTGTCAAAATGTTATTTCCATAGAAGATTTGGTCAAAATTTTATTTCCATAGAAAATTTTGTCAAAATTTTATTTCTATAGAAAATTTTGTCAAAATGTTATTTCTATAGAAAATGCTTCAAGTACTTTATTTCTATAGAAAATTTTGTCAAAATTTTATTTCTATAGAAAATTTTGTTAAAATATTATTTTTATTTCGTATTTTTTTTTTCTATAGAAAATTTTGTCAAAATTTGATTTCTATAGAAAATTTTGTCAAAATTTTATTTCTATAGAAAATGTTGTCAAAATTTGATTTCTATAGAAAATTTTGTCAAAATTTTATTTCTATAGAAAATTTTGTTAAAATATTATTTTTATAGAAAATTTTGTCCAAATTTTATTTCTATAGAAAATTTTGTCCAAATTTTATTTCTATAGAAAATTTTGTCAAAATTTTATTTCTATAGAAATTTTCTTAAAATTTTATTACCATAGAAAATTTTGTCAACATTTTTATTTCTATAGGAAATTTGTCAAAATTTTATTTCTATAGAAAATTTTGTCAAAATTTTATTTCCATAGAAGATTTTGTCAAAATTTTATTTCCATAGAAAACTTTGTCAAAATTTTATTTCTATAGAAAATTTTGTCAAAATGTTATTTCTATAGAAAATTTTGTCAACATTTTTATTTCTATAGGAAATTTGTCAAAATTTTATTTCTATAGAAAATTTTGTCAAAATTTTATTTCCATAGAAGATTTTGTCAAAATTTTATTTCCATAGAAAATTTTGTCAAAATTTTATTTCTATAGAAAATTTTGTCAAAATGTTATTTCTATAGAAAATGCTTCAAGAACTTTATTGCTATAGAAAATTTTGTCAAAATTTTATTTCTATAGAAAATTTTGTTAAAATATTATTTTTATTTCGTAATTTTTTTCTATAGAAAATTTTGTCAAAATTTGATTTCTATAGAAAATTTTGTCAAAATTTTATTTCTATAGAAAATGTTGTCAAAATTTGATTTCTATAGAAAATTTTGTTAAAATATTATTTTTATAGAAGGTTAGGTTAGGTTAACATGATTTTATACTAAGTTTGTATTTACTATGGATTTTGTATTGGTTGTAAATAAATAAAGAGTTGATTAATTTTAGTTAAATAATATCATGATAAGGAAATTTGCTCGCAGTTCTGCCATGTGAACAATCCCTAACAATGCCTGGAATTTTCGTTATCAAATATAGCAATGCCCATCGACCCTAAACATTTCGATTTATAACTCTTTCAAACACTAAATATTTGAAAAAAATATGTATGTTCATTCCAACTTTATAAACAATTTTCGGTACACCCCATATTACAAATTATCAAACTAATTTCAAGTGCATTTGCCAAACATGTGCGCATTTTCCAGATATGTTAGTCTTTTGAATTTCACAATATGAACTGATGTCATTCATGTGGATATTCTGTCGAGTTCAACAATATAAAATAATTGCTGATAACCAATCTTTCATATTTTCAGGGATTCACCACTATTTTACTAAGCAACAACTTTATACACCCAAAAAAAATTGTTCGGATCAAAAAGAGAAACAACTTGTGAGTTGTGGTAACATTGTATTCTGAATTGTAAGTTAATCCATACACTGACTAAAAATACTGTTTTTCATATGTTTCGGTGTAAAAATTATATGTTTGGAATTCAAATTTTTAGCTCATTATTTTTAAGTGCAAGCATATGAAGTTCATAAACGATAAAAGGTATGTTTAGAGTGAAACATAACATGTTTGCACATCGTAAACATTTTTTTGTTTGTACAAATTCTGAAAATATATATGCTTGAAGCAGAATATGTTTGGGAATATATGTTACAGAGGCGATTTTTTTTCTTGACGGTGTATGGGGTCTATGTCACATAAACAAGACAGATTAAATATCACTTTAGTTGTTGATCGGTTTATATAGAGGAGTCTAAAATAATTTTATAGCGTATGAACCAATTTTCGCATGGAACTACGAAGGCCAAATTTCAACTGCATTGCATGAAATTTGTTCCCCACGAAACTCCACAAGTAAATTCTACTTTCTATGGAAATAAAATTTTGACAAAATTTTCTATAGAAATAAAATTTTGACAACATTTTCTATAGAAATAAAATTTTGTCAAAAAATTTCTTTACAAATAAAGTATTGACAAAATGTTCTATAGAAATAAAATTTTGACAACATTTTCTATAGAAATAAAATTTTGACAAAATTTTCTATAGAAATGAAATTTTGACAAAATTTTCTATAGCAATGACATTTTGACAAAATTTTCTATAGAAATGAAATTTTGACAAAATTTTCTATAGCAATGAAATTTTGACAAAATTTTCTATCGAAATAAAATGTTGATAAAATCTTCTGTAGAATTAATTTGACAAAATTTTCTATAGAAAGAAACATTATTTTCCTCTGTTGGTTAAGCTACTCTTATAGTTTAGTCAACGCAATGGTTTTTAAGCTGAGATCAAAACAACAAATATGAAATAAAATTTTGATAAAAATTTCTATAGAAATAAAATATTGACAACATTTTCTATAGAAATAAAATTTTGACAATATTTTCTATATTAATAAAAATTTGACAAATAGAAAAAATATAGAAATAACATATTAACAGAATTTTCTATAGAAATAACATTTTGACAAAATTTTCTATTGAAATAAAATGTTAACAATATTTTCTATTGAAACAAAATTTTAACAATATTTTCTGTGGAAATAAAATTTTGCCAAAAGTTTCTATAGAAATAAAATTTTGACAAAATTTTTTATAGAAATAAAATTTTGACAAAATTTTTTATAGAAATACAATTTTGACAAAATTTTCTATAGAAATAAAATTTTGTCAAAAAATTTCTTTACAAATAAAATTTTGACAAAATTTTCTATAGAAATGAAATTTTGACAAAATTTTCTATAGCAATGAAATTTTGACAAAATTTTCTATAGAAATAAAATTTTGACAAAATTTTCTATAGCAATGGAATTTTGACAAAATTTTCTATCGAAATAAAATGTTGATAAAATCTTCTGTAGAATTAATTTGACAAAATTTTCTATAGAAAGAAACATTATTTTCCTCTGTTGGTTAAGCTACTCTTATAGCTTAGTCAACGCAATGGTTTTTATTTTTAACCTGAGATCAAAACAACATATATGAAATAAAATTTTGATAAAATTTTCTATAGAAATAAAATATTGAATAGAAATAGAAATAATATATAGAAATAAAATTTTGACAATATTTACTATATTAATACAAATTTGACAAATAGAAAAAATATAGAAATAAAATTTCAACAAAATTTTCTATTGAAATAAAATTTTAACAATATTTTCTATTGAAATAAAATTTTAACAATATTTTCTGTAGAAATAAAATTTTGCCAAAAGTTTCTATAGAAATAAAATTTTGACAAAATTTACTATAGACATAAAATTTTGACAAAATTTTCTATAGAATTCCAATTTTGTCAAAAATTTTCTATAGAAATAAAATTTTGCCAAAAGTTTCTATAGAAATAAAATTTTGACAAAATTTTCTATAGACATCAAATTTTGAAAAATTTTTCTATAGAAATAAAATTTTGAAAAAAATTTCTATTGAAATAAAATTTTAACAATATTTTCTGTAGAAATAAAATTTTTCCAAAAGTTTCTATAGATATAAAATTTTGACAAAATTTTCTATAGAAATAAAATTTTTTCAAAAATTTTTCTATAGAAATAAAATTTTGCCAAAAGTTTATACAGAAATAACATTTTGACAAAATTTTCTATAGAAATAAAATTTTAACAAAATTTTCTATAGAAATAACATTTTGACAAAATTTTCTATTGAAATAAAATTTTAACAATATTTTCTATTGAAATAAAATTTTAACAATATTTTCTGTAGAAATAAAATTTTGACAAAATTTACTATAGACATGAAATTTCGACAAAATTTTCTATAGAAATAAAATTTTAACAATATTTTCTGTAGAAATAAAATTTTGACAAAATTTACTATAGACATAAAATTTTGACAAAATTTTCTATAGAATTAAAATTTTGTCAAAAATTTTCTATAGAAATAAACTTTTGCCAAAAGTTTCTATAGAAATAAAATTTTGAAAAAATTTTCTATTGAAATAAATTTTTAACAATATTTTCTGTAGAAATAAAAATTTTCCAAAAGTTTCTATAGAAATAAAATTTTGACAAAATTTTCTATAGAAATAAAATTTTTTCAAAAGTTTTTCTATAGAAATAAAATTTTTCAAAAATTCTTCCAAAAGAAATAAAATTTTGCCAAAAGTTTATATAGAAATAACATTTTGACAAAATTTTCTATAAACATAAAATTTTGACAAAAATTTCTATAGACATAAAATTTTGACAAAATTTTCTATAGACATAAAATTTTGACAAGTAGAAAATAAAATAAAAAGTTTTGACAAATAGAAAAAATATGCAAACAAATTTTTTTGTCAAAATTTTCAATTGTAATTAAATTTTGACAAAATGTTCAAAGTAAAATTTTGAGAATTTGAGTATTTTTTGGTAAAATTTTTTATTTTATGTCTGTCTCAACAAGGATATGCCAGTCCATATTCTAACCTACCATTAATTTGCTATTAGTTAATGGCATTGCATTTGAAAATTACTCATTCATGGGCAAATGGCGGTTGCATGTTTTCTTTAAATAAACAAATTGTTTTTGCAGTTATCAAAAACAAATCGTTAAGTGGTTTTTTAGTTTTTGCTGTTCTATGAATTGCCCTTCGTAATGAAGAGAATAATTTCACAAGTTTTGAAATAGTTCTCCATAGTAATGTGGAGACTAGAGAGATTCGTAATGGTGCACATATACCCTCATACATACATATATAGCCACTATTGAGTCACTTGACTAGCTATAGCAGCATTTTTGCTCTCGCACATGAAAAAAGCCGGTTCGGGTATAAAAGGCGAAAACCTTGACTAAAGAAATCAGTCTATCAACGACCAGCAAACAACGTCCAATGTTCAATAATTGGAGGCAACGGTAAATCACAAAGTTTAAAGAATAACATTCGCCAGATAAAGCAAAATTGGCTTTGTTATCAACTCTAACAACAACAGCACCGTAGTTATCCAACACATTACAACGAATAAAAAAAAAAACTAACACAAAATGGCTCAAATGGTTCAAATGACTACCGAACAATTGCAACAACTCATCGAAGCTGTACGTAGTTCTGCTGCTCTCAATGCTGGAGCAGGGGAAGCCGTAGTGGCCAAATCGAAGGGCAGTTTTAGTAATTGCAATTCCCGATTCGGTGGCCAACGTGATCATGAAGCCGTTGAGGAGTTCATCACCTCCATTGTGACGTACAAAGAGATCGAATGTATCAGTGACGAAGATGCCTTGAAGGGTATCTCTTTGCTTTTCTATGGATTGGCTTCCACGTGGTGGCAGGGAGTGCGTAAAGAAGCCAAGACCTGGGACGATGTTCTGGCCTTGATTCGTGATCATTTCTCACCCACAAAGCCGGCTTATCAAATCTACATGGAAATTTTCGATAAGAAGCAAGACGATAGCACAGCCATCGATACATTTGTATGCCAGAAGAGGGCCCTATTGGCTCAATTGCCTGACGGTAGACACGATGAAGAAACTGAAATTGATTTGATTTATGGTCTACTCAACATCAAATATCGCAAGCATATTGCTCGCCATGACTTCAAGACATTCCGCGAATTGTTGGAGAAGGGTCGTGTCATCGAACATAATATGATGGAAGACCAGGCTGAACAAAGCGGACCTATTCGGGGAGCCCGTGGTACTAAACGTTGTACGTATTGCAATTTCCGAGGTCACAAATCCGAGGAATGTCGTAAACGCAAATCTGCGAATAACGATGAATAAACTCCAATCCAATACAAGAAAAAAAGATGATGTCATCCACCATAGCAGTCACCAACACCAACATTAACATCAGTGCCTGAACTAAATTTAGATAAACATTAGTGTGGTCATTCAGTTCAAGTTCTAAAAGTGAGAGAGAGGCTACGATGTGTAATGACATCAACAAAATATTTTGGGAGAAAGTACAAGCAAAGAGTAGAGTGGCCAACTTCTCCACCACGCTCACGTAAAAACAAAATAAACTTTTTGTTGGTATTTCCCCATTCATAGACAAAATAATCGCCCCCATAGGTTTCTCTTAGGTTATGGTTTAAGAGTTTGCCATGGCTCATCCTCTATGTTTTAATGTTTCATATATGTGGTTGATGTGAAATAGTTAGACAACTGGATGAGTTATGGCAGATTTTTTGAATCATCCCCAAGAGTTCACCTCATAGTTTTCTAAGGCTTAATTTTCCACGCCTTTTCACGCTGAGTTTTTCTGAAAAACCGGCTTTTACAGGCTATGAACGCCTGGCCCCCAATAATAATCGCATAATTGGATTTTATCTAATTTGATTACACATGTACACAATCAGCTTAATAAGCTACAACTATTATAAGCCGGATATCTTTCTATATCCACCCAACCGAGTTCTTTTGCAGACTTTCCAGTTGCCATTTATCAGTTTTCGAATCTCTTGTTTGTAGTGTTCACGGCTTTGGGGTATTTAAGGTCCAAAGATGGGAAGAAATTCTTAATCTTTGTCCACCTTAATTACTCTATGCTAGGGAATACCACGAAATAACATTCAAAGACTGTGATATCTGATAACTGTGAAGTTTGTTGAAGGACTCACCCCGTTATATTTGGATGCAATCTACAATGATGATTTGATGGAAAATGAATTCATTTCGAAAATTATGCTAGTTCCGAAATCTAGAAAATCTTTGCTTTTCCTTTTCGGGGAAAAGGAAATGTATTTTTGGAATTCTGCTGTACTAGCCTATATTTTGCGTTATGATTTCACTTTCTTCAAATCTTTTGGATTTTTCGCCTGAATATAACAAAAAAAACCCCCCGCTACTTTGAAATATTTTGAAAAACATTCTGGCATATACATCGCAGAGAAGTGAAGTTTTCTCTTTTACTAGGCGACCTTTCACTTGAAGCTGTTACCATTCCAAACCCTTGGGTGCGGCATGGTTTCAGGGGATGGTGAAGGACAAATTTTAAAAGGTTTACCTAAAATCTCTGAGATGTTAAGCAGTATCGCATTTTTCGATATAGTTCAAAGGGCAAAAAGAATCTTTCGCATTTGCGAAAAAATGAATTTTTGAAACCTAACTTTTTTTAAAAGTTAACATTTTATGATTACATTGTACAACGATGGCTAAGCTGTCGCCATTCGTACAATAGGCACGCCAACGCGACCTCTTTCAAATTTACTTGCATAAATTTTAAGAATTCGATAATGGCACGCCTGCCTTTTAAGAATTGGATAATTCGTCTAGACTAATAACAACCTCCTATTATACATGACTTTGCCAATTCATTGAAACCAGAGTTATTTTTTTTATAAATTAAAGATTTTTTTAAAGGCAACAATTAGCTATAGCTTTGGAAGTTTTTACAACAATTGATGCAAATGATACGCCAACTGGAGGTTTCTATGGCCCAGGGAGATTGATGATCATATGGAATCATCTAATGCCAATGATAACCACATCCTTGGTTTAACATTGGGTGCCTATATGGTTTTTGGTCTCTATCAAATCATTTCATCGATTTTACAAAAATCTATGCTATTGCTAACCTACCAATTAATAAATTTTTTATCTTTAATTTCTTTTTTTAGAACTCTATTTTTGTTTTTTTTTTGTTTTACAATTAGCATTGTATTATCAGTGTATATACTACTTTGGTTATGGAACAACTGTAATATTAGTTTTAAGTGTTTTTTTATGAAAGAAAGAAAAAAATAACAAAAATTAAAAATAATCAAAGTAATAGCAATGCTATTAACAAAACCAAAACTTATGTCTTTCAATTTTATTTGTGGGAGGGTGTAGATGATACAAAAAGATATGATTCACATATAGAAATAAAATTGTTAAATAAAACTATATTTTTTGCATTAAAATTTTGTCAAAAATTTTCTATAGAAACAACAATTTTGTCAAAAGTTTTCTATAGAAACAAAAATTTTGTCAAAAATTTTCTATAGAAATAAAATTTTGTCAAAAATTTTCTATAGAAATAAAATTTTGTTAAAAATTTTCTATAGAAGTAAAATTTCGACAAATGGGGAAGGTAGTTACAATAAATATACCTCAAATCAGGGATTCGGAGCGATCCATTTTTTCGCTCCGCTCCGAGAAAAAAAATTTCTCTCCGCTCCTTCTTAGAGAAAAGTATTTATTTATTTACTTATTTATAACAATAAAAAATTATGAAAATAAACGAAAATATAGGTGCTAACATATGTTTTCGACCTGTTACAGAAAATTACAGTACACACACTGAAAAAAATTTTTTCAGAGGCCAAGGTTAGGTTAGGTTAGACTATTCAGTCCATTGTGATACCACAGTGGTGAACTTCTCTCTTATCACTGAGTGCTACCCGATTCCATGTTAAGCTCAATGACAAGCGATCTCCTTTTTATAGCCGAGTCCGAACGGCGTTCCACCTTGCAGTGAAACCACTTAGAGAAGTTTTGAAACCCTCAGAAATGTCACCAGCATTACTGAGGTGGGATAATCCACCGCTGAAAAACTTTTTGGTGTTCGGTCGTAGCAGGAATCGAACCCACGACCTTGTGTATGCAAGGCGGGCATGCTAACCATTGCACCACGGTGGCTCCCGAGGCCAAAGATTTAATGTCCTTAAAATGAGAATGCGCATTTCTCTAATATAAAGTGTTTTTCCTTGATCAAAAGACAGAAAAACTTTTCAATGAAATGTTCTATAGAAATATAATTTTGCTTAAAAATTTTCTATAGAAATAAAATTTTGACAAAAATTTCTATAGAAATAAAATTTTGACAAAATTTTTCTATAGAAATAAAATTTTGACAAAATCTTCTATAGAAATAAAATTTTGACAAAATTTTCTATAGAAATAAAATTTTGACAAAATTTTCTATAGAAATAAAATTTTGACAAAATTTTCTGTAGAAATAAAAATTTGACAAAATTTTCTATAGAAATAAAATTTTGACAAAATTTTCTATAGAAATAAAATTTTGACAAAATTTTCTATAGAAATAAAATTTTGACAAAATTTTCTATAGAAATAACATTTTGACAAAATTTTCTATAGAAATAAAATTTTGACAAAATTTTCTGTAAAATAAAATTTTGATAAAATTTTCTATAGAAATAAAATGTTGACAAAATTTTCTATAGAAATAAAATTTTGCGCATTTCTCTCATAAAAAGTGTTTTTCCTTGATCAAAAGACAGAACAACTTTTCTATAGAAATATAATTTTGCTTAAAAATAAAAAAAAAAATGTTTTGTTAGATTTTGCATCATATTCCTCTCCAACTTAGACGTATTTCACAAACTTTCTATAGAAATAAAATTTTGGCAAAATTTTCTATAGAAATAAAATTTTGACAAGATTTTCTATAGAAATAAAATTTTGAGAAAAATTTCTATAGAAATAAAATTTTGACAAAATTTTTCTATAGAAATAAAATTTTGACAAAATCTTCTATAGAAATAAAATTTTGACAACATTTGCTATAGAAATAAAATTTTGACAAAATTTTCTATAGAAATAAAATTTTGACAAAATTTTCTATAGAAATAAAATTTTGACAAAATTTTCTATAGAAATAAAATTTTGACAAAATTTCCTATAGAAATAAAATTTTGACAAAATTTTCTATAGAAATTAAAATTTCACAAAAGTTTCTATAGAAAAAAAATTTTGAAAAAATTTTCTATAGAAATAAAATTTTGACAAAATTTTGTATTTTTTTGTGTATTTTGGACTTATGGAAGAATATATATTTTGACAAAATTTTATATAGAAATAAAATTTCGACAAAATTTTCTATAGAAATTAAAATTTCACAAAAGTTTCTATAGAAAAAAAATGTTGAAAAAATTTTCTATAGAAATAAAATTTTGAAAAAATTTTCTATTTTGTTGTGTATTTTGGACTTATGGAAGAATATATATGGGGATTTGTCTCAATCTAAACCGATTTTGACCAACTTTGTTATAATATTAATTGTACTCTCAATGCAAAATTTCAAAATATTTGGAGTGAATTTTTGGTCTCCGTGGTCATATGAATTTAAATGGAGCTATATATAAATCTGAACCGATATCAACCAAATTTGACCTGCAAAATAGGAACATTAGTTCTACTCCCTGCACAAAACTTCATGTAAATCGGAGTACAACTTTGTTCTTTGTGGTCATATGTGTGTAAATCTGTCGAAAGATATATATTGGAGCTATATCTAAATCTGAACGGATTTCAACCAAACTTTGCACACTTTACGATAGTGCCAATTGTACTCCTTGGGCAAAATTTAATCATCTAAAACTCTGGTTTCCGGGGCCATATAGGTGGATAGCGGGCGAAAGATATATATCTAAATTTGAAACGATTTCAACCAAATTTGGCCATATTACCACATTATCAATTGTACTCTTTATGCAAAATGTATACCAGAACAAACGAAATAAAAAGAAAATGTCATAGCATTCGATTAAAACTAATAGCAGGGCGGTTTTTCCAAAAGAAAAACCGCTCTGCTCCGGGTTTAAAAAAAAATCGCTCCCGCTCCGGCCGAAAAATGGTTTGCTCCGCTCCGCACCGAATCCCTGCCTCAAATATTAAAAAATGGCGATTTTAGTGTGGCCCAATAAATGAAAGGTACTTCTTCTACTATAAGCTGTTACTAAGTGTTATCAAAAGTACATTGATTGACTGTGCTTGTATCAAATGAGAGCAAATTGATTTTTTTGAAGATTAGATAATAAAAATTTTGCGATAATTTAGAAGCAGCCTCAAGAAACATTGTTTAAATATAAAAACATGTTGCTGGGTAATATTTTGCAGAACTCTCAAAAATAGAAAACCCCAAATTCATTCGAATTGGAGTGACTGCCTTTCATTCGAATAGGTTTTCGTTCGATATAAATAATAGAATTTATATTGACTGACCAAGCATTTTCCCACAAAAAAAGTTAAATTATCATATGGGGTATATACAAAACATTTAATACAAAATCGATTACAAGTATTCAGGTAGTTAGTTTCTGTACCAACATCTTGAAAGTAGACGCTGTTCCCGATTCGGGTAACTCTTTTACAACGGATCGTGTTGTGCCATTTAATTGACTTACACGAGGATCTATGGGCACCGTACCCAAATGGGCAACACCAGCCATTTTCGCCAATTCGACACCTCCCTCCGTTGAAAAGATATTCGTACAATTGGCACAATGTGGACAAACAAAACCGCTCATGTTTTCTACAACACCCAAAATATGTATGCCGGTTTTCTTACAGAATGTTATCTCTTTACGTACATCATCTAGCGCAATACCTTGCGGCGTTGTCACAATAATAGCACCATCACATTTCACCTCTCGCATGCATTCCATAACAGTAATGTGTTCATCCGATGTACCAGGAGGTGTGTCAATTATCAAGTAATCGATTTCATCCCATTTTACATCGGTTAGAAATTGTTTAATCATCATGGTCTTTTTGGGTCCTCGCCATATAACTGGATCATTGCGATTCTTCAATAGAAATCCTATAGACATAACAGCCAATGTTTTACTATCATCCGTATAAATTGGTACCCATCCTTCGTCACATTGATAGATATCACGACCTTCAAGGCCCAACAGATATGGAACAGAGGGACCACACAAATCGATATCCAAAAGACCTACCTGTTTTAAGAATTTCGTTAGGAAATTGATTGGTATCTCTTGTGTCAATTTTACCTTTAGACCAGAATCTCTCAGTGTCAAGGCCAATTGTGTGCTGACTGTAGACTTGCCTACACCACCTTTCCCGGATAGGACCAAAATTACATGTTTTACTTTATCCAACATCCTGGTGCTTGTTGTAGTCATTCAACACCATAAGACAAAACATATGTTTGAGACCACGTGGCCGGTGTAAGAGCATTTTTAGACGGCGTAGCTTAGTGTAATTTTGTGGGGTGATCACACCGTACACTTTTAGGAAACGGCGTAATTTGAACGTACTACGTCCTTAATACGCTTTACAGATTATCAGTTATTCCGGACGACAGTGCTCGTGTCGAACATATCCCATATATTGTGCACACTATAAGTTAAGTCCGAAGGCATATTCGATACTGATGCATGTTTATGGGATTGATAACACATTTACCGATTATTTAGTCATCGCCGACAATTCGTATCGATCCGACACATGTAAAGGGCACCTTATACGATCGGATAAACTCTGCGACACAACACGTTGCGGCGACAAATCCGCTAATATAAGGCCTTGTTCGCGTGTTGCGGGGACGTGTTTCCACAAAATCAAAACAACTTTGATTTTTCTGGTTAGGAGGCACAAATCTTCACGTGTAAGGGCATGTTTACCAAACATTAGAAAAAGCAAATTTATTTTCATAATTAAAACAAGCATTTCTGCAATGAAATTAATGATGGATCGCTTATTCAGCTTGGAATTTTTATTGTTTCTTCCATTTTTTATTAAAAAATGGATTTACACCTAACTTTTCGTCCATCTTCATTGTTTGTTTTTATGCTTCTTCTTATTTCTTCATGTTGTTATCATAATTGTTCGTGCAGTGTGAGGGTAAAACTTGAATAGGCGAACCTCTGTCGTAGTGTTTATCCGACCGTCTAAGGTCCGCTTAAGATTCTTTACAAACACCGATATTCCGTCCGGTATAACTGATAGTCTGTAAAGCGCATAACACAGAAAGCTAGAGATCTAGTACATCAGACCAGTTAGTCTTGGTCCAACCAAGCCCAGGCAAGTGCAACCGGCTCAATTGGTATTAGTGATTGATAGGTTAGTTTAGGTTAGGGAGGATGAAACCAGCCCGTAGCAAAAGGGCCGGTTTCCGCTTAGACCATGTTGATCCATTGTGTTTCCTCATAATTGTTCTTCTTCGTCCTCATCAATCATTTGAGTTTGCAGGCGAGTTCCAAAGAAGGAGCTTCCTAGGTCTTTACATCCCGAGGCCTTGATAAAGGCAAGTATATCCTTTAGGTTGCAGTTCCGTACATCCGTTATATCCTGAAAGAAAAAGGAGCCCAGTATCTTGTTTCTTCTAAAGGATAATGCTGGACACTGGCACAAACAATGGTTGCCTATGGGTCCACACACCATCTACGAATATCGTCAGTCATTAAGCCAATCCTTACCATGTGTTTTCCAAGTGTGTTGTGTCTTGTTATGATGCCTATCAATGCTCTCAGATCATCACTGTGAGCCGCCATCAGAAAATCAGAGTTCTTACGGCTCTTATCGTCCCATATCAGTTTGGTTTGCTCGCAGAGGACGCACGTTCCTTCCATAAATCATCGTATCTGACATTGATCCTGTAAGTATATGAAGATAGCGGGGGGAACACATCAGTAACGATGTTGTTCGTCCCGCGTACGCCTTCTTTAGCCAGCACATCCGCCTCCTAATTTCCCATTATTCCATAATGTCCACGTACCCAGCAAAGAGTGATATTAGGCTGAGAGAGCTCTAAGCTCTCTACGACATCGACTGACTACCTTCGACGTTATGTTCGGATTTCCTAAGGCCTTTATTGCTGCCTGACTGTCGATGCAGAAGCTGATATCGCTCCCGAATATCCGCCTCATCAACAGTAGTTCCCCAGCTTTCGCAATGGCAAGTGATTGATAGCAGCGTAGCTGGTGTGTCCCATCTGTAATACTACGTTGGCACTAGACACGACATCTCGCTATTTAGAAGCAAAATCTCTTTACAAATCTCAAATGTTAGGACTGGCAACATAATGAGATTTCGTTGATTTGGCGATTTAACAGCTGTTTGTAAATATATGAATACAAACACAAACCCGTATGTGGACACGCACAGACACATTCATCTACAAGGAAAATTGGGGCAGGGTTGGAAAAAGCGCATGTTTAGTACTAAAACCACAGTTGTACAAGGCAGTATAGACATTTTGTTGAAATCGAACCAGACCATTTCGGACGCATCTCATTTTAGTCCCAGAATTCCTAGACACAACACACTGTTACAACAACAAGACGTTCCGAATTGTGATTAAAAAATATTTTCTTTGAAAGAAAAATCACATATGCTGTTTTATTTACTTATATCTATATTACATAAATATTTCACAAACAAGATCATGATCTCAAATCTATATACAAGTTAGTTTCACAATTTTAAAGGTGAAGATTCGATAGAATGTAAGAAATCCAATTTATACCGCAAGATTTTAGTGTGTGATAAAAAAGGTTAACGTGTTGTCGAAGTAGCGATGAACTGACCATTTGTTGTTTAAATTGGATACACATGCCAAATTCCAAACTGTATATGTCTTATTTTTTATTTGAATCACAATAATTAAAAGTGACGTTTTGTGAACATAGGGCGACTTCAAAATCTTTCCATCTTGTTTTGTCGTAGGCTGTGTTTCATTTGACACCACGACATATGCTGGCTTTCGCATTCGCGTCTTACCGACCTCACCCAGGTATTTCTTGGTTTTCCCGGTTTCCTGTGCCCTTGGGGGTTCCATTGCAGATCTGATTTAGTGATAGCGTCGTCGTTTCTTCGAAGTATGTGGCCGATCCAAATCCATTTACGTTTTTTTATGTCGAATTCAACTTTGTTGTTGTTGGTTATATTATGAAGATCGGTGTTGCTAATTGTCTTTGGCCAATAATATTCTACGAAGACACCGGTTGACAGTTGCAGTTTATTTATATTTGCTTGGGTTAATCCTCATATAGTAGAACCGTATAGTAGGACTGATTTGACACTACAGTCGAAAATGCGGAGTTTGGTTTTCCTACTGATTATTCTTCATTTATTTATGCGGGAAATTATGTCATCATCCGGTGGTACGGTGATGAGACTTCTAAGATCGTTGAAAAATTCTGTTTCTTCGATGATGGTGCCATTAAGTTTTAGGGTTGAAGCCACGCTTGAGTTTATCCTCATTATTTTTATCTTCTCTGTGTTGATTTTGGGGCCAATTTTAGCAGCATTTTTGATAACTTTTTTAGTTTATCTTCAATGTCGTTGAATCGATGGGTCATCAGACAGATATCATCTGCGTAATCGATATCGTTTAGCCGTTCTGTCATATTCCATTGTATCCCATTTGGAGCTTCCGAGTTCGTTTGTTCCATCACATTATATGGTAGGTGCAGGAATAATATTGGCGAGAGCATGCAGCCCTGTCTGACTCCGCTGATGGATGTAAAAGGCAGGCTTTCGGCATTGTTGAACCGTGCCCTACTCTTAGAAGTGTTATAAAAAGAGTTCTTGGATAAGTGTTATTTGTCGTTGGAGGCTCTACTGAAATGTCCAGTATTTTGTTTTGTAAGTGGAGTTCACGTTGCCATTTTCTGTTGTCGAGAGTTCGGTGTTGTTCGATATAGTATTGAATTGTGTTAGAATGTTACCACCGCTGTCTTTTATTATTGGATGCGTCGACCTTACGCATATTTCTTGTGTTCGCTGCTTGCTCCAATTCGTCGGCGATGTTGTTGTAATATAATTTTTTTTTCGTTCTGAGCTAGTAACTTCACGGTTAAAGATACGTACATACATACATACAGTTTAATTTGGTTTCCTCCCAGTTAAATCCTCATTAATTAGACTAACCTTTTATTTTTGATGTTGTTTTGTATAAACTAGATTTCCAATTACCATGATTTACAGCTGATTTTACACCGGTTGTGGTTGGTTCCCTTAAGCTGTTTGGGGCCAATACAATGGGGCCATCCTTCAACTTCAACCTTGAATTGTCTAAATTAGAAATGGGGTTTTCTATTTTTTGTACTTTATCTCGAGTTTTTTCTTTGAATTCAATCAAATTTGGTTTAGGTATTGTTACATCGGTAGCCATTGTATAGATTTCCTTCTCAATAATTTCATGTAAGTCTTTGTCATCTTGGTTTATTTTTCTAGAAGGTTTGTAGAGATCTACAGATCTATCTTTTATTCCTACATTCGAGGGAGGAGGTGAATAAGCCACATCAGAAATTTCTAGCTTAACATTTTTTTCGACAGTTTTATAACTAGTTTTGGAAGACGTTTTGGCATTTTTAGTAAAATCCGTGTTGCTATGTTCCAATGATATCCTTGAATCACAAATGGAAAGTTCTAAAATTTCACTTCTATTGCTAAAATTCTCACTCCTTTGTAGCTCCATATGTTTGTCAATCTTATGATCATGGTATTCTCGAGATTTTTTTATTACAACATCTTCAGAAATTTCGGTTACCAAACTTGATGGGTATTTAAGAACTTTTACAGATTCTAAACCGTTTTTTGGGTTTGTTTTTCGTTTCCCAAATGCTTTTTTGTTTGTATCTTTCGATTTTCGTGAATCCAAATGTTGTTTCTGATGTCTTCTTTTTTCGGAATTTTTGGTGTGTAATGAATCAATACCATGAGATTTGGAGGATGATGTTGTGATATTCCATATGGGCTTATGACTTGGATCTGAAAAATTCCTCTCATGCTTAGTAATCGTTTCTGCTTTCATTTTAGTTTTGTC
Organism: Haematobia irritans; assembly: GCF_050003625.1. Lineage (NCBI taxonomy): Eukaryota > Metazoa > Arthropoda > Insecta > Diptera > Muscidae > Haematobia > Haematobia irritans. The sequence continues at coordinate 24,579,473 of NC_134400.1, forward strand.
CCCATAATATGTCCTATCTCTTTTCATTTTTGGGTTCATTTTAAATTGATCATTTAGCGTCAAATGTTGGGAATCCTTAAAAATTAGCTCGAATAATTTTTGATTTTTAGCGTTATGGATTTTCTTTTCCAAAGAAAATTTCCCTTCGTTTATTCTATTGCTTGTTTTCTTAGCAAACAGATCCCTGGCCAAACTTGGCCTGTTTTTATCTGATTGCTTCGTACGATCATAAGAAGCAGAATTGTTATAGGATATTGCATTTGTGCCACGATCACTAGAGTGTTTCAACTTTGGTATCTTGAATTTAGATTCCAGATTTTTCTCCAAGCACTCCTTGATGCATTCGTGACAAGTATTCGTCTTGGTTTCTTGTGAAGATGATCTTGTAGAATCCTGAGATCTTGGAGATTTCGATTCATATTTTTCTGGAGATAAATTGACATTGACATCTAACTGGGATTTAGAATGGTTCATCAAAATCGTTTCTCCTCCATGATTTGTCATTGATTCCATGGAATGATTTGTGGTGTCCACTTGATTATTTTGTAGAACATTAGAAGATTCCCCCGCTGAATTGATATATGATGATGAGACCATCTTGGTTATTGAGATGGAACAGTCATGGTTTGATTTAATCATTGATTCTTGGGTAGATGAAACTTCTTGCTCAGATGGAGACATCATGGTTTTATTAATAGACTCCATTAAGTTTCTCTCAGGGATTTCTTCATTATTGCAGATCGCATAGGATGATGATATATGTATTTGATCCAATTGATCACTGGTTATTGTATGGTTTTCAAAATTAGAACCTTTGCTATATATACTCTGGGGTTTGTCTTCATTTGATGATACATTGGGATTCGAATTAGATGCATTTTTAATAATATCTTCACCTATTTTGGTGGATATATTTCCAGTTTTAAAATCTAAGGATTCTACTTTAAGGTTAGGTTTACATTCAGCGTTCTTACATTCTTTCGATTTTGTTGAGGCAAAATGGGAGCATAGACTTGAAGGACCAAAGGCATCTGAAGATACTTTATTCTGAATTTTATGTAATTTCCATGGGATTAATTCAGAACCTTCACCTACGGAATTATAAACATCCGAGGTTTCTTGTGTGGGATTATCCTGATTAATTTCCTCTCTACTCGAACAGATATGGGTGTATGGTTTATAATGGGTATGTTGAGAATATTGACAACCATTGCTGGTCAATGGCTTAGAATTCTCTTCCCCATCTTCTAAATAGGTAGAAGATGATTGGAATTCATGATTATTGGAGGGTATATCGATAATTTGTACCATCGAATTGAATGTTACAGTTTTTCTACTTTTCTTGATTTTTCCATTATTTTGTCCATCAATAGGATCAGAAGAAAGGAATCTCTTCTTTTTAGATATTTTAGTATGGTCACTCCGCTGCCAATTTTCCCTTATATCAATCATTTCATTTGGCAATGTTGAGATTATTCCATGGTCTCTATTGGGAATATGTAAAATTGATGCCGAAGGATATTGTTCCTCGGATGCAGTAGCTTGGAATTTTGCCTTCTTTTCTTTGATTTTATTTAGATATGAGGACAAATCCAAACGATGAAGTATAACACGACAATTTTTCATGCCATGGATATCGCTGCCACTGGAATCTTCAGTATATTTAGAAAAACATGTTGTAGCTACTTTGGATTTGGCCATTGTGGATGAATTGTTGAATGTTGTGTCCAAATTTTGTTTAGATTCCTGAGGCAATAGGGAATCTTTGATTGATATTGTCTCTGGAGATGCTTTAGTTCTATGATCCATAGGTCGGTGGGATGAGTTTTGCAAAATTTTTATAGGTGGTGATGGTGTTGCCTCATTTACGGTCAGGTTTTGCATAGATTTTTTCTCCTCTCTATATTCTTCTCTCGTTCCAAATTTTTGGCCTAAAATATTGGGTGCGTTTTTCTCCTCTCTATCTTCTCTCGTTCCAACTTCTTCGCCAAAAATATTGGATGCGTTAATAGTAATGCCTCCATCTGTTTGTTTTCTGGGTTCTTTTATCCTTCCGCCAATTTCCAGGTCTAGAGTATTAGGGTCCTCAATATTGGATTGATAAATATTGGATATTATATCTCTCTCCTTTTCATATGCTTCCCTTCTATTAACTTCGAACTCGAGAATATTATGTTCGTCATTGATTGATGATGATGATGTTCTGGCCTCATTCAACTGAGTTGATGGACCAATTGAAGAATATATTGATATATTATCTGGCTCTTCCTTTGGGAAAGGGTTTAGGATTGAATTATAATCGGAGAATTCCATTTTCCCATCTATTGCAGTGACAAAATCGGAAGATATAGCTTGATCACAAATTTGTAGAGGTGGTAAAGTTTTCACTTCAGTTATAAGTAAAGGAGGATTTTTCGAAATTATCTTATTTTTATTCATTGGTTTAGTCCACAATTCATCCAATATTTGATTTTCATCCAAATTTTGATTTATCACTGAATTTTTAATGGCCGGTATTATCTTGGTAGAATGAGGGTCAATGATATTATCTTTTGCATTTGTTTGGTATGGTATTTCTGGTTGTTCCTTTTTCGAAAGTTCTATGCTTTCAGCTTCCATTTCACGTTGAATTTCATTGATGACAATTTTCTCAATAACTTTGTGCATTTCCACATCACCATCTTCATGCTCATTGCTAGGGAATTTATTTAAATTCTTATTAGATAGATTTTCTTTAACCAAAAAATCACCGATGCTATACAAAATATCTTCTTGCTCATCTTCGGAATATTCTTTAGCTACTGACGTTGAATCGGGTATAAATGGATCTTTCGATAAACTATTCCCAGTAGCTTGCTTTGAAATTTCGCTTTCTGTGGTGGATTTTTGGCTTTGCGTGGACATTTTTCTTCCATAGTCATAATCGATGTTAGATTTTCTTCTGATTGTGGATGCAGCTGAAACTTTAATAGCTTGTTTTGAGTTTCTTTTTAATAATTCCTCTTTAGATTCTGATTTTCTTCTATTTTTTGAAGACAACAAACGCGGAGATTGGCGCAAAGATGAATGCGATCGGTGTTCTCCATCGGAATCTGTTGTGGTATCCATCAATTGAAAATATCTTCTAGAGTTTTTATGTCTTTCTCTTAAGGTTCGAGTTGTTGAAGATGAAATTTGATAATCAAATTCTGAATCGGTTGTTTCCATCTCATCTACCTTTGAGTTTGGATTACTTGAATAAATTTTCGATTTTCTTCCTCTTAAATTTCTAGGTTTTTCATTCAATTGTTCAAAGTTTTGTCTACATTCTGGTGCGGGAGGAATAGTAGACAAATTGTTCATAATGTCCATATGTTGGGTATCCTTTTTTCTTGGCCTTCTTTTTCTCGAACACAAAGGATTTCTCTCCATTTCTCTACTGTCCCCATTCAAGGTAGATTCCTCTGAATTTGCTCTATTAAGTTCTGGAGGACTTTGATCCTGTTGAATTTTTGATTTTGCTGACTTTATTGCACTTTTACAAGGTGATTTCCTTTGATGACTACGCCTGCTATCTACAAGATGCTCTTTATAGGTGGTTTCTGAAGAAATGTCTGCCCTTGGCGTGCTCTTTGATGATTGATCACATTTTTGCATTTGTATAGCCTGTAGAGTTCCAGGTTGAATACTTGATTTAAGAACCTCATCTTTTTTGGTTGCTTCTTCAGATTTCGATGTTAGTATATTCCAAGGATGCTTTTCCGATTGGAAAGCTCTTGGGTATTCATTGGTACAACTTTGTGATGTTGAGTTTATGACATCTACATAGCTGCCAATATTTCTAAGTCTTCCACCTGGTATGGTATGGACTCGATCTACTAACTCCTCCTCATCAGATCTTCCATAAAGATTCATTTTTTCCAATTGTTTCATAGTCTCACATTGTTCCATTTCGAATTTTTCTCGTTTCTGTTGTTTCTCTTGTTTTCTACGTTCTTTCTCCTTCGTCTTCTCCAAGGCTCTTAGCTCTAATTTTCGTCTTTGCTTCTGCAGGATCTCATTGTACATGGCATTGAGTTGACGTTGATATTGTAACATTTCCTGGGTAGGTTCTATAACTACAATACAACGTTTCAATAATTTCTCATCATTATAGGGAAAATCGTTATACATTCTTAATTTGTCATTATTACCAGGTCTATAGCAGACATCACTTTCCATTTTATCTAATTGGGATTTATCATTTAAATTGGAATTAGAGATGGTTGAATCTCGAAACTCTGCTTGATGAGTCCTTTCTAGTATTTTCGTCTCAATTCTGGGACATTGTTTCAAATAAGTGTCAATATCATCATTATTCATTTTAGTCCTAATCTGTCTAAGGTTTAAATTGATACTGCTCCTTTTTATTGGATGCACTTCTGAATAACTTGCAGATTCTATAGGCATTAGCAAACCCATTGAGTGAAAGCCAGAAGGGGATGTGGTGGATAACTGCTGTCTATTGCGAGGAAGATCGAATGTATTACGACAAATTTGTGCAGCAATGAGATCTGTAGATAATATAGAAATAGTTTTTGGAAATTAATAATGGTCACATTATAGTAATGAGTTTAAAAAATTTCATTTAATAGTAGAAAATATTAAACATTTTGGAAAAATTCGGACAAAAGTGTAAATTAAAACAAGTAAGTATATACGACCGAATATTCGGCCAGGACGAATCTTATGTAGCCTAAGGATCGATTTATATGGGGGTATATATAATTATTTTTCAAATTTTTTTCTATGTAAAATTATAAAATCATATTTATAAAGAAACTTCTGTCAAACTCTTATTTCTACAGAAAAGTTTATTTCTATAGAAAATTTTATCAAATTTTTATTTCTACAGAAAACTTTATCAAAAATTTATTTCTATAGAAATTTTTTTCAAAATTTTATTTCTATACAAAATTATGTCAAAATTTTATTTCTATAGAAAATTTTGTCGAAATTTTATTTCTATAGAAATTTTTTTCAAAATTTTATTTCTATAGAAAATTTTGTCAAATTTTATTTCTATAAAAAATTTTGTCAAAATTTTATTTCTATAAAAAAATTTTGTCAAAATTTTATTTCTATAGAAAATTTTTGACAAAATTTTATTTGTATAAAAAATTTTGTCAAAAATTTTATTTGTATAGAAAATTTTGTCAAAATTTCATTTCTAAGAAAATTTTGTCAAAATTTTATTTCTATAACAAATTTTGTCAAAATTTTATTTTTATAGAAAATTTTGCCCAAAAATTTATTTCTATAGAAAATTTTGTCCAAAGTTTTATTTCTATAGAAAATTTTGTCAAAATTTGATTTCTATAACAAATTTTGTCAAAATTTTATTTCTATAGAAAATTTTTGACAAAATTTTATTTGTATAAAAAATTTTGTCAAAAATTTTATTTGTATAGAAAATTTTGTCAAAATTTCATTTCTAAGAAAATTTTGTCAAAATTTTATTTCTATAACAAATTTTGTCAAAATTTTATTTCTATAGAAAATTTTGTCCAAAGTTTTATTTCTATAGAAAATTTTGTCAAAATTTGATTTTTATAGAATTTTTTTTCTAAATTTTATTTCTATAGAAAAGTTTTTTTAAATTTTATTTCTATAGAAGAGTTTTTTTTTTTAATTTTATTTCTATATCACATATTGTCAAAATTTGATTTTTATAGAAATGTCAAAATATTATTTCTATAGAATATTTTGTCAAAACTTTATTTCTATTGAAACTTGTGTCAACATTTTATTTCTATTAAAAATGTTGCCAACATTTTGTCAAAATTCTTTTTCTATAGAAAATTTTGTCAAAATTTTTTTTCTATAACAAATTTTGTCAACATTTTATTTTTATAGAAAATTTTGTTCAAAAATTTATTTCTATAGAAAATTTTGTCAAAATTTTATTTCTATAGAAAAATTTGTCAAAATTTTATTCCTATAGAAAATTTTGTCAACATTTTATTTCTATAGAAAAATTGCTATAGAAAAGTTTTTTTTTTATTTTATTTCTATATCACATATTGTCAAAATTTGATTTTTATAGAAATATCAAAATTTTATTTCTATAGAATATTTTGTCAAAACTTTATTTCTATTGAAACTTGTGTCAACATTTTATTTCTATTAAAAATGTCAAAATTCTATTTCTATAGAAAATTTTGTCAAAATTTTATTTCTATAGAAAATTTTGTCAAAATTCTATTGCTATAGAAAATTTTGTCAAAATTTTATATCTATAGAACATTTTGTTTCTATTTGTTTCTATAGCAAATTTTGTCAAAAATGTTTTTCTTTATGGAAAATTAAGAAAGGTCTAATAGAAAATAAAATATTTTTTTATTGAAATGATTCTTCATATCACATCTTATGTATTTATTATTATTTTGGAAACAATTTGTATCAAATCTGTTGCTTATTTATTTATTTCTATTGAAACTTGTGTCAACATTTTATTTCTATTGAAACTTGTGTCAACATTTTATTTCTATTGAAACGTGTGTCAAAATTTGATTTCTATTAGAAATGTTGTCAAAATTTTATTTTTATAGAAAATTTTGTCAAAATTCTATTTTTATTGAAAATTTTGTAAAAATTTTATTTTTATAGAAAATTTTGTCAAAATTTTATTTTTATAGAAAATTTTGTCAAAATTTTATTTTTATAGAAAATTTTGTCAAAATTTTATTTTTATAGAAAATTTTGTCAAAATTTTATTTTTATAGACAATTTTGTCAAAATTTTATTTTTATAGAAAATTTTGTCAAAATTTTATTTTTATAGAAAATTTTGTCAAAATTCTATTTCTATAGAAAATTGTCAAAATTTTATTTTTATAGAAAATTTTGTCAAAATTTTATTGCTATAGAAAATTTTGTCAAAATTTTATTTCTATAGAAAATGTTTTTCAAAATTGTATTGCTATAGAAAATTTTGTCAAAATTTTATTTCTATAGAAAATTTTATTTCTACAGAAAATTTTGTCAAAAATGTTTTTTTTTTATAGAAAATTTTGTCAAAAATGTATTTTTATAGACAATTTTGCCAAAATTGTATTTCTATAGAAATTTTTGTAAAAAAAAAATTATATATATAGAAAATTTTGTCAAATTTTTATTTCTATAGAAAATTTTGTATAAAAAGTTATATCTGTAGAAAAGTTTGTAAAAAAATTTATTACTAAGAAAATTTTGTCAAAATTTTATTTCCTTAAAAACCCAGAAATTATATCAAATCGTTAAAAACAATTAAGAAGGTCTAATAGAAAATAAAATATTTTTTTATTGAAATATATAAAAAGTTATATCTGTAGAAAAGTTTGTAAAAAATTTTATTTCTTAGAAAATTTTGTCAAAATTTTATTCCCTTAAAAACTCAGAAATTATATCAAATCGTTAAAAACAATTAAGCAGGTCTAATAGAAAATAAAATAGTTTTGTATTGAAATGATTCTTCATATCACATGTTATGTATTTATTATTATTTTGGAAATAATTTGTATCAAATCTATTGTTTAGTTCTTACTCGGGCAATTCGCCTTTGACTTTTACCCAAACTCCACATCCTAAATACAATTTGGCTCGGCCGATCTTATTGTCGTATTTGTTTATTTCTCATATGTTTTACAGTCTGGCTCCATACATACATATATTTGAAATCGGAAGCCACAAATAATTAGTATCAATATGATTGGTCACTTTATCGATTGAATAGGAAAATAATCAATATTCGGATATTGAAATATGATCTCTTACAATAACACAATGCCACCACATCGATAAGGCTCAAAACTAAAGAGTTTTTCAAGCAAATGGATTCAGTTTTTATTTAAACTTAAAGTCAAGCAGTCATTTGGAAATCAATTAAATTCATGCAACTGTATCAAAAACTACGGAATTGTACAAAGCAATTCTGTTAGAGAATCAGCCATACCAAATGACAAAAAAAAGAGCTTGGCTGAATGCTGTGTACATTTTGTAGTTTTTGAAACATTTTGCCAAAGTCTCCAAAGTTTTGTTTCCTTGTTGTTTTTGAAAAAAATGGAATTGTGATGTGAAGTTTTATTTAATATCTGTTACAAATGCCATGAAAGCATCAATTGATTTTGAAAGGTTGTAAAAGCTTTGTTCATTAAGGATTTTATCCTTTTCGGATTCATAAATATAGCAAAATCGATTGAGGCTTTCTGGTATTTTAACATTAAAACATCGAGCATCGTAGAAGTAAATGAAACAAAAAATAATAATAATCCTAATACACTTTATTGCTCCACTTGATGTGAGTTAATAATGGTCAATTTTATCGATTAATAAATCTTTAATATGCTCAAATCATTTGGAGCTTTAAAGTCTATATAGTATATTCTAGCCAAGCATTGTATGGAACCAAGATTAGTCTTACAAAACATTGTTTCTATAAATTTTGTGACGTTTTCAAAAAGTGGAGAGTGGAGTGTGGGGAGTTTTGTGGAAACTGTATTGAAAAAAAAATATAGACCAACCTAAATTTTATTACACGAAATTTACACAAATTTTAAAGAAATTTAAAAAGATGTTTTCAGGAAAGTTCATAATATTTGCTTTAAAATGTTTTGTTTTTCATTCAATTTGGGACTTAAATTTGGGAAATAAGTAATTATGTGATTTATTGAATCTTTGGATTTAAGACAAAAAAGCTTTGCATATGAGCTAAGACTTATGGTGAAAGTTTTGAATCTTTGGTTTCAAGTTTTTTTTTTTTTTTTTTAATTATTAACTAATAATTAATTTTTTAATTACAAAAAAATCTTTAATTTTGATTTTTAAACTCACATTTTTTGTGCGTGAAAATCTTGTTTATATATCGAAAGGGATTAATTATCATATAAGAAATTTAAACTACAGAAGTAATGCATTAGAAAACAGAAACGAGTGTTGTACAAGTGTTAATGTGATCTCATATGAATAGTTTCCCAGAATGAAATATCGTTTTCAGCGTTTCAGTTCTATTTAATAATTTGCTGAAGTACGATGATTCATTTTAGAAACTAAACTATCTTCTTTCGTTAGTGTATTGTATTAAGAATAATTTGTGAATATAGAATTTTTGTGGAACAACAAATCGAAGTCTTTTAAAAATTTAATTCCCAACAAAGTTGCAATTTATTAAAAAAACACACACACACACTACATTAGGCTCACCTATTTTTTATCCAATTTCAGATAAATTGGATAAAAATTATGGTGCCTAGAAGCCCAAGAAGTTAAGTCGGGAGATCGGTCAATATGGGAACTATATAAAAACATGGACCGATACAGACTTGATTGTGGACCTAAAATACCTATAGATTATGAATTTCAGGAAAATTGGATAAAAATTGCGGTGTCTAAAAACCCAAGTAGTCAAATCGGTAGATCGGTCTATATGAGGGCTATACCAAAACATTGACCGATACACACCTAATTGTGTACCTAAAATATTAGATTATGAATTTCAGCCAAATCGAATAAAACTTGCGGTGTGTATAACCAAGAAGTCAAATCAGAAGATAGGTCTATATGGGGGCTATACCAAAACGTGGGTCGATACACACCATGTTAGGTTTCCTATTTGTGGAACTAAAATACCTCTTGATTTCGAATTTCATGCAAAACGAATAAAAACTTCGGCGTCTAGAAACCCAAAAAGTTAAATCGGGAGATCGGTCTATATGGGGGCTATATCAAAACCTGGACCGATGTAGCCCATTTCGAAGTTGACCCGAGTAACAAAAAACTAATAGCACTATTACAACAGACAGACAAACGGCTAGACGGACGTGGTTATATCATCTTAAAATTTCTCCCTGATCAAAAATATTTATTTATAGATGTAGTACATATTAATTGATTTTTGTCGCAAACATAATTAATTTTCTAATTGAGGCAATCAAAAATATGTTGTATATATTTATTTATAATTATTTAACGTGTAGAAAAATATTTTTTTCGATTGTAACTTTCGTTGGATTTCTTTGTATGTTACTTGAGGCAAAATTTAAAAAATCGCCAAAAACTTCAAATTATCGTAATTTTTTTATTTTATTTTTTTTTTTAATTACATAAGAATAAAGTTCTATCGTATACCTTTCCAACAATATATTATATTTAGACCAGTGCTAAACGTGGGGGTTATACCTAGGTTAGGTTAGGTGGCAGCCCGATGTATCAGGCTCACTTAGACTATTCAGTCCATTGTGATACCACATTGGTGAACTTCTCTCTTATGACAAGGGACCTCCTTTTGATAGCCGAGTCTGAACGGCGTTCCACATTGCAGTGAAACCACCTAGAGAAGCTTTGAAACCCACAGAAATGTCACCAGCATTACTGAGGTGACATTTCTGAGGGTTTCAAAGAAGGGGTTATATGTTACCTAAATCTGAACCGATTTAAATCAAACTTGGCACACTTCATGATACTATTAAATATACTCCTTGTGCAAAATTTCAAGTAAATCGGAGTTAAACTGTGGCCTCGGAGTGAAAATTAGTTTCCAGTGGTCATATAAGTGTAAATCGGACAATAGATATATATGGGAGATATCTAAATCTGAACCGATTTCCACCAAAATTTTGCACACTTGAATGTACTACTAATTAGACTCCTTGTGCAAAACTTCAAGCAAATCTAAGCAAAACTCTGCATTCTGGACCAGTAAAATACTGATAAAATCCGGTGTTACTGCATTTTGGCCCAGAAGCCAGAGTTTTGTTTAGATTTGCTTGAAATTTTGCACGAGTAGTCTAATAAACGATAATCGCTCAAGCACGCATACTTTTTTGTAGAGCTTTACAATTTCTATCCAGCAAAGAAAAATTATCGAAATCGGTTCAAAATTGCGGAGTTGACAGCTAAAACAAATTTTCGTACCACCGAGTTGACCAACTTTCAACGCCTAAAGGTCAGCCCATTCATCCACTAGGGACCCACAAATTTGCAGACTTAGAGGAAAACACCTCAGCTTTTACATAAACTATATTGATATCTTTATGCGTTCAAAAGATGCAGAATTATTTCTAAAAAAAGTAATTTGGAACCACTGTGCGTCTGTTAAAATCATGCCAACTTCCGAACGAAAGAAATTATCGACTTGAAATTTGACACAATTAGTTTTTTTTATAGATGTATTGCGGATGGTATTTGCAAATAGACCATGGGTCACGTTTAGGTATAGCCCCAATATAAACCGACCACCAGATTTGACTTCCGGACCTGGCAAATCTGAGCATCACAATGTACTGAATAGTCTAAGTGAGCCTGATATATCAGGCTGCCACTCTACCTAACCTAACCTAAATCTGAGCCGATACGATTGAAATTTGGTACGTGATGTTAGTATATGGCCTCTAATAACCATGCAGAAAGTGATCCACATCGGTCCATAACTATATATAGCCCTCATATAAACCGACCCTCGAAAGTTAATATTAAATTAAACAAATATATACGGCCGTAAGTTCGTACCCTCCACCATGGATTGCGTAGAAACTTCAACTGAAGACTGTCATCCACAATCGAATTACTTGGGTTGCGGTAACACTTGCCGATGGCAAGGTATCTTAATACTTTTGACAATATTTGCTAAGAAATAAAATTTTGACAAAATTTTCAATTGAAATAAAATTATGACAAAATTTTCTATAGAAATAAAATTTTGATAAAATTTTCTATAGAAATAAAATTTTGGTAAATTATTTTTGGCTCGAGTGGCAACCATGATTATGAACCGATATGGACCAATTTTTGTGTGATTGGGGATCGGCTATATATAACTATAGACCGATATGGACCAATTTTGGCATGGTTATTAGCGGTCATATACTAACACCACGTTCCAAATTTCAACCGGATCGGATGAATTTTGCTCCTCCAAGAGGCTCCGGAGATCAAATCTTGGGAACGGTTTATATGGGGGCTATATATAATTATGGACAGATATGGACCAATTTTATATGGTTGTTAGAGACCATATAATAACACCACGTACCAAATTTCAACCGGATCGGATGAATTTTGCTCCTCCAAAAGGCTCCGGAGGACAAATCTGGGGATCGGTTTATATGGTGGCTATATACAATTATGGACCAATTCATGCATGGTTGTTAGAGAACATATACTAACACCACGTACCATATTTCAACCGGATCGGATGAATTTTGCTCCTCCAAGAGGCTCCGGAGATCAAATCTTGGGAACGGTTTATATGGGGGCTATATATAATTATGGACAGATATGGACCAATTTTTATATGGTTGTTAGAGACCATATAATAACACCACGTACCAAATTTCAACCGGATCGGATGAATTTTGCTCCTCCAAAAGGCTCCGGAGGACAAATCTGGGGATCGGTTTATATGGTGGCTATATACAATTATGGACCAATTCATGCATGGTTGTTAGAGAACATATACTAACACCACGTACCATATTTCAACCGGATCGGATGGATTTTGTTCCTGCAAGAGGCTCCGGAGGTCAAATCTGGGGATCGCTTTATATGGGGGCTATATATAATTATCGACCGATATGGATTAATTTTTATATGGTTGTTAGAGACCATATAATAACACCACGTATCAAATTTCAAACGGATCGGATGAATTTTGCTCTTCCAAAATGCTCCGGAGGACAAATCTGGGGATCGGTTTATATGGTGCTATATACAATTATGGACCAATTCTTGAATGGTTGTTAGAGACCATATACTAACACCATGTACCAAATTTCAACCGGATCGGATAAATTTTGTTCCTGCAAGAGGCTCCGGAGGTCAAATCTGGGGATCGCTTTATATGGGGGCTATATATAATTATGGACCGATATGGATTAATTTTTATATGGTTGTTAGAGACCATATAATAACACCACGTACCAAATTTCAACCGGATCGGATGAATTTTGCTCCTCCAAGAGGCTCCGCAAGCCAAATCTGAGCGTCGGTTTATATGGGGGCTATACGTAAAAGTGGTCCGATATGGCCCATTTTCAATACCGACCTACATCAATAACTACTTGTGCCAAGTTTCAAGTCGATAGCTTGTTTCGTTCGGAAGTTAGCGTGATTTCAACAGACGGACGGACATGCTTAGATCGACTCAGAATTTCACCACGACCCAGAATATATATACGTTATGGGATCTTAGATCCATATTTCGATGTGTTACAAACGGAATGACAAAGTTAATATACCCCCATCCTATGGTGTAGGGTATAAAAAAAAGGAAAAAGAGATATGTTTGTACAAATTTTTTCGGCAAAAGCCGGCTATCATAAACCTTTTTTCGGAAGGCTCAAGTGTGGTTCACTTTGGGTTTAGTGAACTGCTTGAATTTATTCTGATAATTGGTTGATAGTTTTGCTGCAAGTAGAGGATGCTAATGAGGAATGTGGTAATTCCGAAACGTGCGTCCATCCAACCATCTTGCAGTCTATAGGGCTTTGCCCAAATAAATTTGATAAACATTCTTTTCCTCTGTTTAGTCAACGCAATGGTTTTAAAGCTGAGATCAAAACAACAAATATGATTGAAGTACAAACCAACAATAACAGAACAAAACGAATTAAAATTAAAACTTAAAAAATTGTCAATATTTTCTTTGCTGACTTTAGTTTTAATTTTGATATCTCCATCAAACGAGAAATACAATAAATAAATATGTTTCAAGAGCATAATGTTGATTTTTCACGGAAAATAAGTAACATGCTTGTCGCAACCATGTTGTGTTCTCGGAAATTGTTTATCTGATTTCGGCAAGCATGTATGTTTTTTTTTTTTTTTGATATTTTAAAAATTCGGGTTTTCGACATTTTCAAAATTTGGAAAGTGGTCTTATCCAAAATATCGAAAAGTCGACTTTTAAAAATTGCTACCTTTTCGTTAAAGTTTATTTTGAAATGAAAATTTTAAAGAAAATTTTTCGATTTTATGGTGGGTATTTAAAATTCGTCCTTGCAAAACTTTCGGCGGTATATATTTGTTTTCATTGAGTTGTGTGAAAATTGTTGTAATTGTTATGAAGGATTGTGTTATGAAAATGTATTTTTTATTATATTGGTATCAATACTAGATAATAAGACATGCAAAGAAATAGGTAAAATCCAAGATAATCTATAAAAACCAAACTTATCATAACTATGGATATCTCTATTATAATATAGGTAACCTTTTGGTTTTGATTGTTGTTTCTCCATATTGGGGACATAATCAAAGATTTTGGAATGGTTTCTTGTAAATTCTAAAGGATTTTTGTCAAACGGATATGCTGGAATTGAACTGCTGTCACAATGGCCACAAAAATTTTTCTTGGAATTGAGCTAGAATACAAATTATAAAAATGGAATAATTAATAATGGTAAGGTATTGATTTTGTTTGGCACATTTTGGGTTTTATACCTGATTATCATCAGCATGTGTTTTATTGCAATTACGTCTATTTTCAGAAGATATTCCATTTTTCCCACCACCATTACCAAAACATGTTAAGTTTATTTGAGAAAATGGTACACCAGGTCCATAGGAGTTTTCCATTAATGACTCTCTCGGAGATGAAGAATGGAAATAGTTGCCATAGCTATCTACACCAAAGCTATCTTCATATTTTTCATTTGCACTAATCGATGACGTGGTATAAAACCGAGCATTATTATGATGGAGACGTTGGTGTTTACCAGCCTCTAGTTTATGATAAGAGCCAAAACCTTCATCCTCATCAACTGATGGTACCAAAAAACTATTGCTCTTTTTGGTTTCATATGTTCGTAGATTTTTTGTGTATGTCACAGTGTGGTGTAATTGATTAATACCAGCACCATGTCTGTCGAGGACTTCTGCAGTTGTGGTATTATTATCCTCAAATAAATCAAGTGTTTCATCTTCATCCAAAGAGACATCCACACAATCTATGGCATTTGGAGCTACATTCGCTTGTCTCAAAGTGTTATATTGTTTGGCTAACAGAACCAATTTTTCTAACCAATTATCATAACGTTCCTGTTTACATCTCCATGCCGTATTATCACCATCATCATCATCATCATGTTCCACAGTTAAATCAACACTATCGACTATGGTTAACTCTTCACGTTTAATATTTGCCATCGTTGGTTTGTTGACCTCTATACTCACTGCCGAAAATAGTTGGGCAAAAGACATAGCATCAGACGAATTTTCTTCAATAAATTGATCATTATTATGCTCTTCATTGTCATCACAGATATTCTTGGCAAAAGAGAAAACAGGAAATGGTAATTAAAAATTTAGTTGAAAATAGAATTGATATTTTATTAAATATACGTAAGGTCAAATGAAAAATTCCCAGCCTAAATCATTGATACTAGAATAACCTAACTTTCAAAAGTTGCCTGAATAAATTGGACAGAAGTAAAAGCTATCTACGAGTATTTCAAATATTTCATTAGGGCTAATTAAAAATCATAGGGATTTAATTATGGTAGTCCAATCTTTTTTTGAAGTTGGGGACTTTTCTATTGACCAGTTATATTATTGTATATGTGTGGAATCTCATCAGTTTAGGGTTTATAATCAGTTTTTTATGTTACTCTTCTAAATCTCATCTAAATACAATTGCGATTAACTGCTAATTGTATTGTGAAATAAAGAATTTCTGCATACAAATCAAACCTTTTACTAAGACATCATATGAGAAACACAAAATAAATAAACATTAGAGATAAGATTCTAAAATAAATCGCTCAAAAAATACCCATAAATCTATCAAAACTGAAGCTAGGTAAAAACAGAGAAAGCGATTTGAAAAGCCAAAATAGGGACTGTAAGCAGAATTTAGAAATAGATTTCTTAATTTTATTTCGAATTTAATTTGTTTTTTTTTAATGAAAAAATGCTCTTTTAATTTTGAGTAGTCAATTGTGCTGATTTAATTTAATTTTGGTCAACATCGATTAAAAAATATAAATAAACAAAAAGCGATTAATCGAATTTGTTTGTTACAAGTAGCCGAGTTCGACTCGTCGATTTTCGTTATTTGTTTCCCTGTCCCAAACTGGCAAACAACTGTTTGCAATAGTGTCATAATGCCATATACACATGTGGCCAAAATAATAAGTACAGTAGAGTTTTTTTTTATGTTCCATGGTAAATTGAAGAAATATATTTATTGGAAACCAAAATAAAGTCTATAATTCATATTAATGACATACATTTAACTTAAAAGTAAATATTCTTCTGGAAAAGACAAGTGAAATGAAAAGCTAATCCAAATAAGGCAAAGTAAAGGTGGGTATTAAGTTCGAGTTTAGCCGCTAATTTTCACTAAAGTGAAAACTAAATCAGTAAAAAAAGTCATAAAATTATACATTTTTGTTGCAGATTTCATTATAACTTGATGGGGAATATCCCAAAACAAATTTTCACAATGTTTGCATTCATTAAAATGGATTATTAAAGAAAAGTAATCGTGGAAAAATGTCGATTTTAGCGGCTAAACTCGAACTTAATACCCACCTTAAGAGTCAAAAATGAATGGACAAAATAATAAGTACATTTTCCAAAATCGTGCAATATACAGGTCTACTTGAATTTTTTTTGGTTTAAATTGAACATAATTTTGTTACATTATCAATAACCAGTGTATCCAACTTTATTTTCATAACATTTTACACTCGCTTTGGCATACTGCTTACAAGCTTGCGACTGGTTTCATCTATGTTTTCATTACCATGTAATCTTCACAAAATTCCAAAGTTGTTGTTTATTTTGAAATGTTTCATTCCCAATTCTGTGTTTTAACTCTCCCCAAAGGTTTTCATTGGGTTTAGGGTCTGGTGACTAAGTAGACCAATGTAGAAGGTTTATGTCATTGTCTTGGAACCAATTTTTAATAAAGCGAGAAGTGAGTTTAGGATCGTTGTCTTGTTGAAACACCCACCTTAGAGGTATGTTTTCTTCTGCGTACGGCAGCATTGTGTTCTCCAATATATTTCTATATTCGAACCAGGGCTGTGGAGTCGAGCCAATTTTGCTCAACTCCGACTCCAGCATTTTTCATCAGCTCGACTCCGACTCCAGAGTCGACTCCGGGCAATATAACTAAATCTCATTTTAATACCACTAATTTGTAGTTCTATTGCGGGGGTACCGTAAGTGGATCGATATAAAGTATCGTATTTATTTATGTGTGCAAAAAAAAGGTCTTAATTTCACATTAGATGCCAATTGAACTCTATATTTCAAATTTAGGGCAATGTTTAATAAATTAAATAATGATATAAATACCCATCATAATATGAGAAGATACCAACAGTATATGTATTTGTGGACCAAAATTATTGATACTATCTCAAATCCTTTAAATTTGTTGCGAGCTATATAAAGGTTTATATTCCCATATGTTATGCCTGAATTTGAATCTGCATCGATTTAGACAAAATTGTATATACTTCTACAAAATCTATGTACTTAAACAAAAAATAAAAATGCAAGGAAAGTCTCAAGTCGGGCGGGCCGTTTATAATATACTCTGCACAACTTTGTATTTAGATCTACATTTTGATAAAATCTCAAATCAGACTTCTACAAAATCTCGGGCAATGTTTGGGAAATATTTATAATTGTTTAGACAATTTCGCAAAAATGCATTTATGATTTATTCATTGAAAATTTTGAAAATTTGAGTCATTTCTACAAGTTTTCGACTTAGCAGTGAGTATCAGTGAGCGTACAATTTTGGAAAAAATTTTGTCTAGTAAATAAAATTTTGCAAAATTTTATATAGAAATAAAATTTTGCAAAATTTTCTACAGAAACAAAATGTTGACTAAATTTTCTATAGAAATAAAATTTTTCTATAGAAATAAAATTTCGACTAAATTTTCTATAGAAAAAACTATTTCTATAGTAATAAAATTTTGAATAATTTTTTATAGAAATAAAATTTTGACAAAACTTTTTATAGAAATAACATTTTGACAAAACTTTCTATAAAAAACAACTTTGAAAAAATTTTCTGTCAATATTCCACATATGGTATATGGCCTTAAAATAAAATTAAAAAAATAATTTCGATTTTTCGAAATATTTCAAATAATATTATATGGGCATTAAAATGGATCGATCCAGCCCATCTGATAGTTTAACATTCTAGGAAATATAAAAAGATAGACGTAATTGGAAGTTGATTTTCATTTACTATCATGCTGTACATTGATCGAATGAATAACGCAATGGAAACTAATTTGCGTAAAAACTTAGTTACAAAAATGTGAAGTGTTTTAAAAAATTTGGTTTAGCCGGAGTCGAGTCGTAAAAATTTTGCTCGACTGCAGCAAAATCTTCAGACTCCGGCTCCACAGCCCTGATTCGAACAGTGTTATTTTATAAGTAATGCAATAAATTCGACCTAGACCATACCAAAAAAACAGCCATACCACTATGTTCCCGCTCCCATGCTTGGCCGTCATTTTTGTGAAGCGCATATGAAATTCTTTTCCTTGGGGCCAACGAACATTACGACTACTACCATTTCGGAATATGTTTTTTTAGTTTCATCGCTCCACAGGATATTGAGCCGTTTTCTCTCACCTACCGTTCCTGACCACCTATAATGTTTTCTGATGAGACATAGTCTCATCTTACAAATTTTTTTCCGTAGTATAGGCACTTTTCTGACTGTTCGGCCGGGTAATTTATCGTGCACTAATCGCTGCCAAATAGATCGTGCAGATATCACATTGTCTATTTCAGCAGAAACTTGTCTGGATGATTTGAAAGGGTCTTTTTTTGGAAGAGTGACAAAAAGATTATCTGTTTTTCGAAGTGTCTTGCTTGGTTTTCCACGTGTTTTCGCAGAACTTCTTTTCTGTAGGGCTCTTTGAACACAAAGAGTAACGATCGCTTAAAAGATTCTTAAGAGCTAAAACCAGTCTTTGCCTTTCTACTGCAATGACTTTTTTCGGTTTATCTAGTAATTAATTTTTATTAATTTTTTATTATTTGCATTCAATTCATCGCCACTAAAAACACAATAACAAACATTTTGCAAAATTGAAACATTTTCATATAAAAACGCATAATGTACTTATTTTTTTGACCAACCAAATAAAGCGCTTCATCACAAAGATAACACAGGAAACAAAAATAATAATTTTTTTCCTTTTTTTTTATTGAATCAGTGCTGCCAATATTGAACTTTAGTTACATGACGTAGTTACAACACCAAATTAAAAATATGTTAGAGTTAGGACAAAAGAGAAAAAATGCCAACGTGTACTTATTATTTTGACTACATGTGTATATGACCATTTCGGCTTGGTTGTAAAATGAGTTAAATAAAATAAAATAAATAAAACAAATAGTGAGCGCTATGAATATTTGCCCCATGAAATAAAGCCCCAAAACTCAAATGAAACAGGGCCACAAATGTGGGACGACGTTTCATATTGACTACGAGCCCCATAAAATTTAGTGCCACCGAAATGTAACTGAAGCATGAAAATCGACCCCAAAATAAAATTAGGGCCCATTTCGCTTTTGATTTAAAAGACCGTGTGAAAACGAACACTTATGCTATGGTCACACTGGGCAAATATTTGACAGAAATCGAAAAAGAATCCGTCTCCACAGCCAAACCAGCCAACACTATGAGCTCATATTGGATATTTAACATCATGGTAGGGTTATTTTCCAAAAACCGTATCCAGATATTTGGAAAATGGTTCTGGAAAAATGTTTGACACTCAATTTGGTCAAATATTTGCCTAGTGTGACCATAGCCTTACTGACGTTACTCAGTACGAATTTCTAGATTCGCGTTAGCCCACTTTGGACTCTGTCCATAGGAGAAAGTCGTAAGCCCTAGCTGAAGGCAGCCCACTAAAAAAACAAATCGGATGCAGTGCAATACTATTCAGAACAACAAAAGAGTGTATTATTACCATTATTGTCAAATACCAGAATGTGAAAATAGGGCTCACTTGAAGACGAAGCACAATCCCAAAAAGGAAATTGGGGTTTATTTTCAGAATGCAAATAGGTCCCAAAAATAAAAAGAAGTTGCTCCGCAAATTGGGTCTTATTTATTGGGTCTTATTTCATTTAGGCTAATTTCATGGGGCCCATATTCATAGCGCCGCAATAGGGATACAAAAAATCGAAAATTGACTATCCGGCTTATCGTTTTTTGGTTTTTCAAAAAAGTCAATTTTATATAAATAAAAAACCGGTGAATCGAAGTTGAGGATTACAAAACGTAAACTTTTTAACATTGAAAATACAGAGTTAGACGTTCCTTGAATAGGGTTTTCGCTAAATGGGATATTCGTTGAACAGAGATTCGATTGTAAAACATTGAATAATAAACGTATAAATAAATAAATACATAAACATTCGATTAGTCGAATTTGCAGATTACAAAAGGTTGACTTCGACTAACCGAGATAAAATCGGTTTTGACAAAAAGTCGATAATCATTTTTTTTTGGCTAATAGACATTTCTCAAGTCGAAATCTCCAAAATCGACTAATCGACTTTTGAGTTTTCGGAAAATCGAGTCAAAACGACTTTTGATGTTGGTCAAAATCGACCAATCAAACTTTAACTAAAAAGTTAAAATTGAGTTGAAAGAGGTATGTGCTTACAATTCGCAAGTCGCAACGTTAAAAAGTCTATTTTTCACTAATGTCGAGAGTCTTCGTCTCCAAATTTGGAAAAAGGCGGAAGTTTGTAATTGAATCGTTGACTTTTTGATTTTTAAAATTTTTAAAATATCGAAAAAGTTAAATTTTATTCTCATAACAAATCCTAACAAAAATATAGTGAAGACGTGACATTTTATGTGGGAAAAAGGCGGAAGTTTGTATTTGAATCGTTGACTTTTTGATATTTAATATTTTTAAAATATCGAAAAAGTTATATTTTATTCTCATAACAAATCCTAGCAAAAAAATAGTGAAGACATGACGTTTTATGTGGGAAAAAGAAGCAAAAATATTGTTTTGAAAGATTTTATGGGTGCTTAATAAAAAACTTTCTTTTTTTATAATACTTACAACTGTACCCGATATTTTAAAGGCATTATCAATAATACAAGCCTATAAAACAATTCAATATGGATTAGACTTTGAATTAAGAAAACAAACATAAACTCAACTTACATTTCTCAAATCCTTATAAAATTTCATATCCTTCAATATAGTTCGAGTGGCTGTACTATGTCTGGTATAAACAGGCAAATGTTGACAATAGAGTTGATTCGTACACAAGCTAACTCTGGGTTTCATAAAGCTCTCGGCAAAATTTATAATCAATTCTTGATTGTTATTATCAATTTGCATTTTCATCCATCGATAGAAGACAATGATGTATAAAATGTACAATTTATCAGGTAAACATTGAACTTCGGATGGTGGTTTAAATGGTAGAAATTCTCTGAAATACATAATTTAAATTAATGTTTTTTTCCTTACTTCAAAACATCAATACTCACTCAAACACCTTGCACATTATATTCCGAGCATTAAAAAATCTTGGTATATAAACCAACGTTTGCAGGATACTTTGGCGTGTGACTTCCTTTTAAGATAGATTGAATGCAATTAGTTTCTTCTTACAAAAAATTCCATTTGTCCCATATATGTATGTATGTACCTCATCGTATGCTTGGATTAAATGCCTTCTCATTATATAAACTATAGAATTCTCTATGAGCATTACATCATCGTTATCACAATCGGTATTTAGTCTAAGCTTACAGCTAATATATATCGCAATTAATTCACACAATCTATGGCGAAATTCGTCCAACTGAAAGTAAGAATAAAAATTTAAATTACCAATAAGTATAAAGTGTGAAAGACATCTATTTGAAATAATTTTATAGGGTTTGCAAGAGATAACCCAAAAGGTTTTTGAGAAGATGGTGACAGAGATTTTAACGCAAAGTATTTCTACAGATTTCCATCCACTTGACCGATATACTTTCTCAATCGTTAGCTGAAAAATTTCTTTATTAAAGAGTGATTTGGACAGGTTTAGCATCTCATTAAGCACATTCGATTCTTCAGGGTTATATCTATTGATATTAGATTTAGTTCATGTGGGTCACTTCGGAACGATGTCAACTCTTTTTTTCATCTGGGTTGAATTTCGATGATCATATTAATTCGATGGGGAATCACCGGTTTGGGAGTTTAGAATGTATAAAACATCGGAAGGGGTTGTCGGAACCTTAGGTTAGGCTATGTATGGTGTGACAGTCCGTTATTTCAGGCTTACCAATGCACTATGGCTCAAATCGCGATTTTAGCGGCAAAAGGTCAAATTTTAAACTTTAAATTTTTAATATTTTCTAGATGGGGTTTACTAACGAACATATTGATAGTAAAAAATCAAAATAAATTATTACAGTTGGCAACCCTGTTTATGCAAAAACTGCCGTTAGTGTTAACAAAACTTTTAATAGGTTGTAACAAGAGTAAAGCAGCGCATTTTTTTAAATTCAAGTGTTTTTTAAATAAATATTTTTATAAAAAAATTAAGTAAATATGACTTCTAATATTTAAGGTGAGTAGTTTAACTATATACAAATAGAATTTGCTAAATGTTTCTATTTCGTACACAGAAAAAAATTTCACGAACATTTTTCCAATTAAAATCTTAGAGTTTTAAAAAATTTTCAATTAAAAATTTAATTGAATCAACAAATTTTTTAATTGAAATAAAAATCAATCATACAAATTAATAGTATCAATTAATTTTTTAATTGGATCAATTAATTTTTTAATTGGATCAATTAATTTTTTAATTGACTGCCAAATTAATTTTTTAATTGATACTATCATTTCTGTGATTGAAGACATTTCAATTAAAAAATTAATTGGATCAATTAATTTCGTAATTGAATCAGAAAAAAATTTTTTTGTGTGTACACACAAAAAATTATCACCAAATTTTTTTCAATTAAACATTTAACTGAATTTGGAAACGGATTCAATTAATATGTTAATTGATTCAATTAATTATTTAATCAAATCCGAATAAAAACCAATTAAAAAAATGATTGATATTTGTTACGTTTCCAATTAAAATATTAATTGATTCAATCAATTTGTTAATCAATTCGGAAATAATTTTCAATTACAAACGTGATTGAAAAATTTTCTGTTTCCAATTACACATGTGATTGATCCAATCACCTTTGTGATTGAAATTGAATAATTTTGAGCAATGGAAAGAGCGAAAGAGCGAAAAGAGAACAAGAGAATGGGTATTTATAAAAAAATGTGTGATGGAGAGATCAGTCTGTGGAAGTAACTCGTAACGAACGGTTGGGTTTTTGTTTTTCGCGGAAATTGAAAAACATGATTGGCGACATTCTGTCTGCTGCATTCAAAATGTGTGCATAAATATTTTCAACGCAACAACAAATCATAGTGTCGTCCGTTCGTCTTTGGAATTCGTTACCTATGTTGTATTTTTATTTATTTGTTTTTTTTTCTTTCTTAGTATTTTTTTTTCTTCTTATTCTCGTCTCTGTTTCTGTATATTAATGTCACTTCTAATTTTATCTTTGTTACCGTACCCAAATTTAATTATACCAATTTTTACAATATTGTCAAATCTTATATCTTTTATTATTATTATTATATTTCTTTTTTATTTGCCATTCTCTTTTATTTTTGATAATTATATTTTATTTTTAAAATCATTACAAACATATAATTTAATTGTCAATTTCATTTCATTTCATTTAGTTTTTCGTTTCTTATTTTTTTTTAATTACATTTAAGTTTCGATTTATGAGATTATACAAACATTGGATAAACTTCCCTGTACTATAATTATAAGAATCTGTTATTCTTGTTGTACAGGTTTTTATGAAATAAATAAAATAAATAAAGGGTTGAAATAAATAAAGTGTGCAACAACAAATGGTCACGTGGTAAACGTTTAAAAAAATATATGAGAGAACGCATTAGAAATTACCTGTGTTTGTGTTTTGTGGTATTGTAAAAATGGAAAACAATCTACGTTTATTGAAGGTAAGACATTGTGAAATGTGAATACCGTTTTCTATTGAAGCCTGTTTACATTAAACAAACTAAAATAATATATTTTTTATTCATTTATTTTAGTGAGCAATTTTATTTCGTGAAATTGGTCAATCATCATTTTATCAAATATATAAGAATACAAGAATATGTTTGCAATCAAAAGGTTGGTACCATATTGATCTTTTAAAATTATAATTTTTTTCACTCCTAGTTTTCTTAAAACCAAGAGCGGTGTGGGTTTGTTGGTATGGGTCTTGAAGTTGCGAAGTAGCGTTGGCATTAGATTGAATTTTTGTTTTACCTGCCTTTTTCAGTTTGAACCCAAGTAGATAGCAGTATATCTGATAAACTAATGAGCTGAATTATGTAATGGTAAAAAAGTTCTTTCTTTTGAATTTAAAAATATGAAAAATATCCGAAAATAATAAAAATATGTATTTTCCATTTATATTTTTTTTTCTATTTCCAGAATTTGCAAAGTATCATAAACATAATACCAAATATTTCATTGTTTTGCCATTATTTTTGTCTTTGGAAATTTTGGAAAGGAATTGTACTAAAATTAATTAATTATTACCGAGCTCCTTAATACACCTTTTTATGCTAGAAGACTACAACTGCAAATGAAGATTATAAATCTGTAACCTGGAACTAAGAATTTAACTTGATATTCTATGCAGGTAAGTTTTAGCAAAATTAACTTTTAATTGAACAAAATTAAATTCGAATTATACTGTTTACTTTCAGAAAAACTAATTTAGCTTACAGGCTGCTGATTTATTGGAAATCTAGGCGCATTTACATATTAGAAGGAACATGCTGACATGGTTATTATGATAAGGAAGATAATTATTTATATAGTCTATTTTTTCACCCTATAGTTGTTATTGATAGTAATTGTATGTGTAAGTTATGTTAGAACAAAACACAAATGACAAGAACCAAATTTATTTGTCTATTGCATAATTCAAAAAATAATAAAATATTAAATATGTTTTATAAGGAACACATATTTTCTTTTATTTTAAATAAAACTAAATACGATTTTGGGGGCGCAATATATAAATTTTTTGATTGAAATTTATAGCCAATTTCAATTAATTATTTAACTGAATGAATCAAATAGTTGATTGATTTTTGTCGCGATATTAATTAAAATTTTAATTGATTCAATTAAAACTGTGATTGAATTTTATGTTAAAAATCAATCACGTTTTTAATTAATTCAATCACACAATTAATTGATTCCGTTACAAAAGTCAATTAAATTTTTAATTGAAAATCGTGTTAGTTTTCAATCAAAATGGGTGATTGATACTATCATTTTCGTGATTGAAGACATTTCAATTAAAAAAATGATTGAATCCGCGATTTTCGTGATTGAAATCAAAAAATTTTTTTTGTGTGTAGTTATAAAACCATAAACCATCAAATGGGTGTACTTTTTTTTAATTTTTGAAGAGTTTTATCGTTTTTCGTGTTTTGAAATGTCTTAGGAAATTTTTACATGTGATTCTTTGTAGAAATTTCCAGTTTTATGCCATGGTAAAACTGTCTGCATTTGACTGATAATGGATGAATGAATGATATTTTTTCAGAAACACTCAGGTTTAAAAATCTTGAAATCTTTGAGTTATTGTTGGAAATTAAGAGAAATTATTCGAATTATAATATAGGAATTACATATTGATGTCTGACGGTTTGAGATATGAATAAATCCTTTGCATGCGTAGTCTTGGCAGCAAATAAACACACACAAAATAAAAAGTTTTGGGTCTTCATGTCGAAAAGCCAAAATCAAATGACAGTGGAAATGGTGATGAAATGCATTTCCCGCACGAAAGAGAGAAGAGCATTTTCTCGCAAGGACCTTTAATATTTTAATATTGGCTTCTAAAACATTTACACCCAATCTTAATTGGTTTCTCGTCTCGTCATCATTGCATGGAAAATAGTGAAATATTTTTCACAAAATATAAATGGTATCCGGCAGCCACGCAGCCACCGTGGTGCAATGGTTAGCATGCCCGCCTTGCATACACAAGATCGTGGGTTCGATTCCTGCTACGACCGAACACCAAAAAGTTTTTCAGAGGTGGATTATCCCACCTCAGTAATGCTGGTGACATTTCTGAGGGTTTCAAAGGATTCAAGAGTGCTCAATATACTTCATATGCATCTCAGAAGTATGGATAGCTCTGGTTCATATATTTCTTGTTTACAAGAACCTACACATACCACAATTAAAAACAAAAAAATAAAAACATCAATTTATTCGGAAAGTCACCAGCGTACGAAAACAAACAAAACAAAACGTTTCCAATTGTTTCGTTTCGTACAATCCACATGTCCAAAACGAAACAAAACGAAAACCTGACATAACGGCACTTGCCTTTCGTTTTGTATTGTTTTTGTTCGTGAGTGGAAACCAAACCTAAACTGAAAAGTACTGTGGTGCTTAGTAAAATATAGGAAACAAAACGGTACACATTAAATGCAAACGTTTCGCAAACGTTTGCTCATTCGTTAAGTCCTTACAAGAAGACAAATCTTGAATTTTATTTTTATACCCCTCACCACTACTGTGGCATAGGGTATAATAAGTTTGTGCATTTGTATGTAACGCTTTGGTAACGATTGGTCTCAGAAAAGTCTGAAACCAATCGTTTAGTATACCGATCGTCTTAGAATGAAATTCTGAGTCGATTTAGCGATGTCCGTCTGTATATCCGTCCGTCTGACTGTATATGTAATTTTGTGTGCAAAGTACAGCTCGCAATTTAAGTCGGGTCGTTCTCAAATTTGGCACAGAATTTCACTTTGGCTCAAAAACAATCGCTATTGATTTTGAAAAAAAATCGGTTCATATTTAGATATAGCTCCCATATATATCTTTCGTCCGATTTGCACTTATGTAGCATCAAAAGCCAGAGTCTTGCCCTGATTTGCTTCAAATTTTACACAGAGCGTACGGTTAATAGTTCCGATTTAGATATAGCTCCCATATATATCTTTCGCCCGATATGGACTTATATGGCCCCAGAAGTCAAAATGTTATTCTAATTTGCTTGAAATGTTGCACTAGGAATACAATTAGTAGTGTAGTCAAGTGTGGTAAATTTTACTTAAATCGGTTCAGATTTAGATATAACTCCCATATATAGAATTCGCCCAATTTGAATTAGTATGGCTACAGAGGCAAAAGTTTTACTCTGATTTACGTGAAATTTTGCAGAGGGAGTAAAATTAACATTCTAACTACGCTTGCTAAGTTTTGTTTAAGTCGGTTCAGATTTTGATATATCTCCCGAATATATCTTTCGACCGATTTAGACGTTTTACCCCTATTTACTTGAAACTTTGCATAGGGAGTAGAATTAAGGTTCTGGATATGTATGCTTATTTTGGTTGAAATCGGTTCAGATTTTGATGTAGCTCCATACATGATTTTGATATAGCTCCCGTACATGTAACTTTTAAAGAATTTCTGTTCACATTCTTATCAGGGTGCGTATTTTTAAGATGACGCTCCAAATTACCGACATGCCCACATAAAGTTTTATGGCAGTCTTCATTGTTACATTTAAATGTTTTATTTTGATTGTCATACTCAAATAGTTGTCGTAATATATCATTTTTTGGACGCGGCATGATCGTACGAAGACACGGAGTACACTGATTTCACGTATTGGTTATGTCCCGCTGTTGTCATCGTTTCGCTCAGCAAACGTTTGCAAACGTTTTATTGCCGTTTCGTTATCGAACGAAACAACAAAACGACACAAATCCAAAGAGCATTAAAGCAATCGTTCCGTTTCGTCTCTTTTGCTTTTGAAATATTTGTTGTTTTGTTTGTGACTACGTACAAAACGATTGACGAAAATTGAAAAGTTTGTGACTTTAAATGATACGTACCTCAATCGTTTCGTTTGTTTTCGTACACTGAAAGTCACTAAACGTTTTAAAATGCTTGGATTATTAAAGAGTAGTCGTATGAACTTTGTGTGTACTAGAAAGTTAATAATTATAGTTGTGTTCCTTTACTTTACTCGTAGTAAAAAGTAGTAAAAGAGAGAAATATTGAAAATCCTCTCACAGTTCAAAATTTGTTAAATGAACAGGAACGAAAATATAGCAAAAATGTCATATAAAAAAAAAAACAAAAGAAGTATTGTAATTTCAATAAATATTTACAAAAAATGGAATCAGGTAAGTTAAATACTTCTATATAGCAATTATTTTGACAAATGGCCGATTTTTTGCAGGAAACTTTGAAATCCTTATTGTGATGGAAAGGAGCTATGGTTTTTACTGTATCATTAATAGTACTCCTTGTGTAAATTTGAAATCAAAATAAAACTCTGCTTCTGCGCCATATAAGTACAGTAAAAGCGCATATTATCCGTATCTTATATGGGGGTTTGCCATTCCGTTCGTAACACATACAAATAACGATTTATGACTATAGCAAGTATATATAGTCTTGATCAGGGAGAAATTAGAAGACTATAATGAACCTATAGAGCTGAAATGTTGGCAGACACATATTTTGTCTACAAACAGGTCAAGTTCGAAGATGGGTTACATCGGCCTAAAATTTCGATTTTGCCCCCATATAAACCGACCCCCAGCAGCACATAGACATTAAAACTTTTATCCGATTTGCATGAAATTCAAAACGTATAGGTACTTTCGGCCCATTAATATCTGTGCCGAATTTGGTGTGAGTCGGTCAATGTTTTGGTACTTTTTTTTTTTGAAACAAGTGGTATTGGTTCAGTGTTGTTTGGAAATTCCAAATTGTGGAGTCTACACGTTTAATCTAAAGTACAAAATCCTTTAGAATATGTAGAATTTTATAATCGATCTTAAAACTGTCCATCTTGATTCAAAATACTGACCCCACTTTGTTCAAATTTTGCACAAAAAAATTTTAATGCCCATATCTCGCAAATATTAGATCTATTCGCACACACTGGCAATCTTTTCATTGAGGTTTATAAGATCTATCCAACAAAGCAAAAATCTTGAAAATCAGTTCATAATTGCGCATTTGCCAAGTAAAATAAAATTTCATATATCCGAGCTGGCTGGCCAACTTCCAACGTCTATAGGCCATGAACCCACTAGGGAGCTACAAACCTGTAGGAGGAAAACATCTCAGCTTTAACACATTCCATTCCATTCTTAATCCATTCAAAAGTTACAGAAATATTTCCCAAAAAAAAAGCGAATTGGAACTACTGTGGTTTGTAAAAATTGCAAAGAAATAATTATTTTTGTCATGGCATCTACCAATTTTACTCGATAGAATTTGTCGAGTAACTTGAAGTAAAATAATTTAAAAGGGACATGTATTTTGAAATTTTGCTCTTAAAATTATTTACTACTTTTACTATTTTTTTGGGTTTTTGGGGTAAAGGAACACAACTTATATAGGCTACATTTGCCTTGATTGTTCGGTAAAATTTTCAATAGTTGCTGAAGTCGGAAAACCTAAAAAGTAGGTGAAAAATTGTAATTTTTTTTGACATTTTTGGGGTTTTGAGCATGAAAGTGAAATTTTTACGATTTAATTTCAGCAGAGCTACAACTTTGTTAAAGTATGCAAAAACAAATAACACCATTTTCGAGGTATTTATAGCCATTGCTTTAAAAAAGGCGTCGTGGCAAATTTTTTCTAAAACCCATTTTTTTATAACTACAAATCTACTCACCAAATTTTGTAAAGCTAACTTGATGGGAAGTATTTTTTCCCGCTAAAATCATGATTTCGCCCATAGTGCAATGCTATTCAGTCCTTTGTGATACCGCACGCAGTATGCTTTTTACTAGACCCATTCGGTACTAAGGATTTTATGGGATAAGGTAACTAATGACGATATTTCCAGGAAGGAATTTATTCTAGGAATTATTTTCTAGGAATAATTACCACCATTTCCTTTTCACTAGCTTTCAATATTCCAATTAATCATTGAGATCGGTGAGACCATTCGAAAAAAGCTGTGTACATATTTAATTCCACGCACGGTTTAAAATCTGAGGCAAAGGAATGCGACATGCTGCTAATTTGTTGTTTATATTTGACCAAGCCGTTTTTAATAATTTTCTCTCACTCACTATCCGAGGTCGTTGTATTATTTTTCAACGGCGTCAACTAATCGCAACAGAGTCAACGTTCACACAGTGTGGATGCATGAAATTAGGGATGGCATTCGGGATTAATCACGTCCTGAAATCCCGTAATGCGCTTTACAGACTATCAGTTATTCCGGACGACAGTGCTCGTGTCGAACATATCCCATATATTGTGCACATTATAAGTTAAGTCCGAAGGCATAATCGATACTGCTGCATGTTTATGGGATCGATAACACATTTACCGATTATTTAGTCATCGCCGACAAATCGTATCGATCCGACACACTGTAAAGGGCACCTTATGCGCTTTACAGACTATCAGTTATTCCGGACGGAATGTCGGTGTTTGTAAGGAATCTTGCAGTGTGTCGGATCGATACGACTTGTCGGCGATGACTAAATAATCGGTAAATGTGTTATCGATCCCACAAACATGCAGCAGTATCGATTATGCCTTCGGACTTAACTTATAATGTGCACAATATATGGGATATGTTCGACACAAGCACTGTCGTCCGGAATAACTGATAATCTGTAAAGCGCATTATACGGTCGGATAAACCCTGCAACACAACACGTTGTGGCGACAAATCCGATAGTATAAGGTCGTGTTCGGCTGTCGCGGGGACGTGTTGGCATAAAATCAAAACAACTTTGATTTTTTCTGGTTGGGTGGTACAAATCATTGAGTGTAAGGGGATGTTCGACAAACATTATCAAAGACAAATTTATTTTTACATTAAAAACAGGCATTTCTGCAATGGAATTAATGATGGATCGCCAATTCTGGTTGAAAATTAAAGAAATATATAAATCTAAACCAGTATTGTGGCAAAAACGTGGAAAAATTCCACTTCCAATCAATGGAAAACCAGGCGACAAGTATTTTGAAATTCATCAAGTAATTTGTAATGTATTAAATGTGGATTACTTCAGGAATCATTGTTTTGACACATAAACCAAGATTTTTTTATTATTTTCTTCCATTTTTTCAGTAAAAAATGGTTTCACCCATAAATCTTCATACAACTTCATTGTTTGTTTATGCTTCTTCTTATTTTTTCATGTTGTCATCACATTTGTTCGTGCAGTGTAAGGGGAAAACTTCAACGAACACACAACAAATAGACGAACCTCTGTCGGAGTGTTTATCCGACCGTCTAAGGTCCGCTTAAGATTCTTTACAAACGCCGACATTCCGTCCGGAATAACTGATAGTCTGTAAAGCGCATAACATGCCGCGCTAATTTGTTCTTTATATTTGACCAAACCGTTTAATAATTTTCTCTCCCGCACTGTCGGAGACCGTTTTTTTTATTTTTCAACGGAGTCAACTAATCGTGCCAGATGCGATCATACGTTCACACAGTGTGGATTGCTAATATTTTAAATTAGAGATAGCATTCATCGCGTC
The DNA here is from genome assembly GCF_050003625.1 of Haematobia irritans. Classification (NCBI taxonomy): domain Eukaryota; kingdom Metazoa; phylum Arthropoda; class Insecta; order Diptera; family Muscidae; genus Haematobia; species Haematobia irritans. The sequence continues at coordinate 24,611,095 of NC_134400.1, forward strand.
CTGAAATCCCATGATTTTTATACCCTCCACCATAGGATGGGGGTATATTAACTTTGTCATTCCGTTTGTAACACATCGAAATATTGCTCTAAGACCCCATAAAGTATATATATTCTGGGTCGTGGTGAAATTCTGAGTCGATCTGAGCATTTCCGTCCGTCTGTTGAAATCACACTTCCGAACTTCCGAACGAAACAAGCTATCGACTTGAAACTTGGCACAAGTAGTTGTTATTGATGTAGGTCGGATGGTATTGCAAATGGGCCATATGTGTCCACTTTTACGTATAGCCCCCATATAAACGGACCCCCAAATTTGGCTTGCGGAGCCTCTAAGAGAAGCAAATTTCATCCAATCCGGCTGAAATTTGGTACATGGTGTAAGTATATGGTCTCTGACAACCATGCAAAAATTGGTCCACATCGGTCAATAATTATATATAACCCCCATATAAACCGATAACCCGATTTGGCTTGCGGAGCCTCTAAGAGAAGCAAATTTCATCCGATCCGGCTGAAATTTGGTACATGGTGTTAGTATATGGTCTTTAATGACCATGCAAAAAATGGTCCATATCGGTACATAATTATATATAGCCCCCATATAAACCGATCACCAGATTTGACCTCCGGAGCCTCTTGGAAGACCAAAATTCATCTGATTCAGTTGAAATTTGGTACGTGATGTTAGTATATGTTATCCAACAACCATGCAGGAATTGGTTCATATCAGTCCATAATTATATATAGCCCCATATAAACCGATCCCCAGATTTGACCTCTGGTGCCTTTTGGAGAAGCAAAATTCATCCAAGTAATTCGATTGTGGATGACAGTCTTTCGTAGAAGTTTCTACGCAATCCATGGTGGAAGGTACATAAGATTCGGCCTGGCCGAACTTACGGCCGTATATACTTGTTTGTTTTGAATCTGACCCGAAAATAATAATAATAATAAATTTCGTTGGAAAACTCGAAAGCAAAAATCTGCTTCGTTCGATATCTGGGCCCTGTATCCATCCTCGTTAAAAAAATAAATAAACTACAAACTTACCTCATAACCACATTTCAAACTCATGTCTTTCAATAAATCCAAAACTCGAGCTATACTTTCTGCCAACATTTGACTTGTTTGGATGCATTCCAAGACATCGTTGTAAATTTCATAGCATCCTCTAGGAAAAAAAAACAAATGAAAATAAAATAAGTTTTTAAAAATTTTCACAATATATTAAATATTTTACCTCCGATATTTATTAATAATTTTTGTCAAAATTTCACTATCAATTTCATCTTTATCCAATACATAGTTTCGAATCTCTCTATAGGTTTCATCCACAAAGGGATAAAATTTCGCCAATCTTTTAGTTTTGCGCAAAGACATAATGTGATGGCGTATTTGACTGACGTAATGTAAATATTTGGATAAATTAGACTGCTATGCTACCTATGGCGAAATAAAGAAAAATAAAATAATTAGAGAATTTCATTAGTGGCAAGAACAAAAACAAGTATGTACGGCCGTAAGTTCGGCCAGGCCGAAGCTTATGTACCCTCCACCATGGATTGCGTAGAAAAATCTTCTAAACACTGTGATCCACAATCGAATTACTTAAGTTGTGGTAGCGCTTGCCGATGGCAAGGTATCTTAAAACCTCCTAACACCGTCTTCTAAATTGTATGTAAGTCCATACGTGGTTATATTAAATCAAACAAGTATATACGGCCGTAAGTTCGGCCAGGCCGAAGCTTATGTACCCTCCATCATGGATTGCGTAGAAACTTCTTCTAAACACTGCCATCCACAATCGAATTACTTAAGTTGCGGTAACGCTTGCCGATGGCAAGGTATCTTAAAACCTCCTAACACCATCTTCTAAATTGTATGTAAGTCCATACGTGGTATATATTAAATCAAAAAAGATCGATCCAATACGTATATAATTCAGTTTGACAGAGTAGACATAAAATTTCGACAAAATTTTCTACAAAAATAAAATTTCGACAAAATTTTCTACAAAAATAAAATTTTAACAAAATTTTCTTAAAAAAAAAAATTTTAACAAAATTTTCTATAGAAATAAAATTTTCACAAAATTTTCTATAGAAATAAAAATTTTGACAAAATTTTCTATAGAAAGAAAATTTTGACAAAAATTTCTACAGAAATAAAGTTTTAACAAAATTTTCTATAGAAATAAACTTTTGACAAAATTTTCTATAGAAATAAAATCTTGGTAGATTATTTTGGCTCGAGTGGCAACCATGATTATGAACAGATATGGACCAATTTTGGTATGGTTGTTAGCGACCATATACTAACACCACGTTCCTAATTTGAACCGGATCGGATGAATTTTGCTCCTCCAAGAGGCTCCGGAAGTCAAATCTGGAGAACGTTTTATATGGGGGCTATATATAATTATGCACCGATATGGACCAATTGTGGCACGGTTGTTAAAGATCATATACTAACACCATGTTCCAAATTACAACCAGATTGGATGAAATTTGCTTCTCTTGGAGACTTTGCAAGCCAAATCTGGGGATCGGTTTATATGGGGGCTATATATAATTATGAACCGATGTGGACCAATTTTTGCATGGTTGTTAGAGACCACATGCCAACATCATGCACCAAGTTTCAGGCGGATCGGATGAAATTTGTTTCTCTTTGAGGCTCCGCCACCCAAATCTGGGGATCGGTTTATATGGGCGCTATATATAATTATGGACCGATGTAGACCAATTTTTGCAAGGTTGTTAGAGACCATATACCAACATCATGTACCAAATTTCAGTCTGATCGGATGAAATTTGATTTTCTTTGAGGCTCCGCCAGCCAAATCTGGGGATCGGTTTATATGGGGGCTATATATAATTATGTACCGATGTGGACCAATTTTTGCACGGTTGTTAGAAACCATATACCAACACCATGTACCAAATTTCAGCCGGGTCGTATGAAATTTGATTCTCTTTGAGGCTCCGCAAGCCAAATCTGGGGATCGGTTTATATGAGGGCTATATATAATTATGGACCGATGTGGACCAATTTTTGCATGGTTGTTAGACCGATCCAGAATATATATATACTTTATGGGGTCTTAGAGCAATATTTCGATGTGTTACAAACGGAATGACAAAGTTAATATAGCCCCATCCTATGGTGGAGGATATAAAAAAGGCTTTAAAAATAGAAGAAAAATACTACACAGAAAAAAATATTTTTCTAATTCAATGACGAATTTATTTGATTCAATTAATTGAAATTGCTTCAATCACGAAAATTATACACCCAAATAAATGTGTTAGTAGACACAGCAGAAAAGCCTGCTGAAACATATAATGTTTGCTGATATAGCAAATATTGTCTATTTTTTTTAAACTGAATTGTAACAAAACATCTTTCAGATTATTTCTCATTTCATTTGCACTTTTGCACATTAATAACGTATATTAAGTAAAACTTTATTTTACTTTTACTTTCATAGAAAATACATACTTAAATTGTAAAATCGCCACTGCTGAATAGCAAAAATTTTAAATAGTACTCAAATTGTCCTATATCTCGAATACATATGTATCGCCTGAAAAATCATAAATCTCTTTTGTACAATTGCATTAAAATTTCTCTCGCTTCATATTAAATTTTAATTCAAGAGTTTTTGTAGAAGTACAAAAAATTGTTTCCATTAAAAGTAGTTGTATCTGGAAATGCAAACTTTTATATAGCTCCCAGCAAATTTTAAGTAGTTGAGATGGTAACACAAATGTTTTTCTACATAGTGGTGAAGGGTATAATATAGTCGGCTCCGCCCGACTTTAGACTTTACTTACTTGTTTTTGCTTTAGACTTTTTTCATTAAATTAAAAAAATTACCTTGAAGTAAGGCACGTTTTTCCCTAAAGTAAAAAAATATGTTTTTTATTTAAAAAAATAATAATATTAAAGATTATCTTTAAGAAAACATTTTTATTTTGAAATGCTTGTTATAATTTGGATTTTTAAGCTGATATTTATTTGTACGTTAATAGTTTTAATTTATCGCAAAAATATAATGAAAACTCTATAAATTAAAATCAAATCCTAGGGAAGATCAAAATCTTTGGAACATAGTACACAGAAAAAAATTTCACAAAAAGTTTTTTTCAATTAAAATCTTAATTGAGTTTTAAAAAATATTCAATTAAAAATATAATTGATTTTCAACTAATTTTTTTAATTAATACTATCATTTTTGTGATTGAAGACATTTCAATTAAACATTAATTGAATCAATTAATTTCGTGATTGAAGACAAAAACTATTTTGTTTTGTGTACTTTTTTTCTAGTGTACATAGTCTTCGTTTAAGTGTATACTCTCAATTGATATTACAAATGTATATATTTAGCAATACGAATGGATTTCGTGACAAATGGTTTACGTTTCGCTTATTCATCATAATGAGTATGACAGGGATATTTTAAGCCTTTGAAAATGAATGAAAAAATTACTATCTGCCACAGCATAAATGAAATATATATATTTGGGTAACTATTTCATAAAAAAATTGTAGCAATTCTAATGCATCAGAATCAATACAAATATCTCCATCTTGGTATTGAATCTGAATCAAAAGAGATGGAATTCAATATTAAAACTTTTATTATACCCTGCGCCACACTGTGGAACAGGGTATTATAAGTTAGTGCATATGTTTGTAACACCCAGAAGGAGACGAGATAGACACATGGTGTCTTTGGCAATAATGCTCAGGGTGGATCCCTGAGTCGATATAACCATGTCCGTCTGTCCGTCTGTCCGTCCGTCCGTCTGTCTGTGAACACATTTTTGTGATCAAAGTCTAGGTCGCAATTTAAGTCCAATCGCCTTCAAATTTGGCACATGTTCCTAATTTGGGTCAGAATAGAACCCTATTGATTTTGGAAGAAATCGGTTCAGATATAGATATAGCTCCCATATATATCTTTCGCCCGATATGCACTAATATGGACCCAGCAGTCAGAGTTTTATACCGATTTGCTTGAAATTTTGTACAAACGTAACACTTAGTCGTATAGTCAAGTGTGCAAAATTTTACTGAAATCGGTTCAGATTTAGATATAGCTCCCATATATCTTTCGCCCGATATGGAGTTATATGGCCCCAGAAGCCAGATTTTTGGCCGAATTTGGTTGAAATTTTGCACTAGGAGTACAATTAGTAGTATAGTCAAGTGTGCAAAATTTGATTGAAATCGGTTCAGATTTAGATATAGCTCCCATATATATCTTTCGCCCGATATAAACTAATATGGTCCTAAAAGCCAGAGTTTTGGCCCAATTTGGTTGAAATTTTGCACCGGGAGTAGATTTAGCATTGTAGCTATGCGTGCCAAATTTGGTTGAAATCGATTCAGATTTAGATATAGCTCCCATATATATCTTTCGCCCGATATAGACTAATATGGTCCTAAAAGCCAGAGTTTTGGCACAATTTGGTTGAAATTTTGCACAGGGAGTAGATTTAGCATTGTAGCTATGCGTGCCAAATTTGATTGAAATCGGTTCAGATTTATATATAGCTCCCATATATAGCTTTCGCCCGATTTACACTCATATGACCACAGAGGCCAATTTTTAACTCCGATTTAGTTGAAATTTTGCGCAGGGAGTTGAATTAGCATTGTAGCTATGCATGCTAAATTTGGTTGAAATCGGTTCAAATTTAGATATAGCTCCCATATATAGCTTTCGCCCGATTTACACTCACATGACCACAGAGGCCAATTTTTAACTCCGATTTTGTTGAAATTTTGCACAGGGAGTAGAATTAGCATTGTAGGTATGCGTGCCAAATTTGGTTGAAATCGGTTCAGATTTAGATATAGCTCCCATATATATGTGTTTCTGATTTGGACAAAAATGGTCAAAATACCAACAGTTTCGTTGTAAAATCGCCACTGCTTAGTCGAAAAGTTGCAAAAATGACTCTAATTTTCCTAAACTTCTAATACATATATATCGAGCGATAAATCATAAATAAACTTTTGCGAAGTTTCATTAAAATTGCTTCAGATTTAAAAGTTTTCCCATATTTTTTTTTACTAACATTGTGTTCCATACTAGTGCATTAGCCGACTTTAATTTTGAGTCTATAGATTTTGTAGAAGTCTATCAAATTCTATCCAGATCGAGTGATATTTAAATGTATGTATTTGGGACAAACCTTTATATATAGCCCCAACACATTTGACGGATGTGATATGGTATCGAAAATTTAGATCTACAAAGTGGTGCAGGGTATAATATAGTCGGCCCCGCCCGACTTTAGACTTTCCTTACTTGTTTTATATAAGGTTAGGTGGCAGCCCCATGTATCAGGCTCACTTAGACTATTCAGTCCATTGTGATACCACATTGGTGAACTTCTCTCTTATCACTGAGTGCTGCCCGATTCCATGTTAAGCTCAATGACAAGGGACCTCCTTTTTATTGCCGAGTCCGAACGGCGTTCCACATTGCCGTGAAACCACTTAGAGAAGTTTTGAAACCCTCAGAAATGTCACCAGCATTTCTGAGGTGGGATAATCCATCGCTGAAAAACTTTTTGGTGTTCGATCGAAGCAGAAATCGAACCCACAACCTTGTGTATGCAAGGCGGGCATGCTAACCATTGCACCACGGTGGCTCCCAGTTTTTGTATCTTGACCACAAACCAAAAAAGCGTTCAAAAATTTAAAATGTTAAGATGATGAAGAAAAAGATGAAAAAAAGAATAAATTCAAATTTGATTCGGAATCAATATCAAAATCATTAGTGTACAAAATCTTTGGAACCGGACATGTTTTTTTCCGTGTATGTAAGAAATAATTAGGGAAATAAAGTTTTGAATGTGGTATTATTTTTTTAACATCAAAAAAATACAATAAATAAATTCGTATTGATAGGATCAAAACATTTTTGAACGCGCGATAAAACAAATCTGTTATTTATTAATGGAATGGATTTACATTTACGAAAATTGGACAACAATAGGTTTGTTTGGGTAATTTTCCAATAAAAGTTAAGAAGTGTACGCATTCACGAATTTATCATTAATTCAGCGGTTTTAAATCAATTAAAACGAAATATATTGACATTTTCTAATGCACTTCTATGTGAAATTGTGCAATATATCGAACATTGGATTTGTTGATGATTAACCAGCTGATAATTGCAAGTTTTTACTGGGAAATGTAAACGACGGACTTCCAGTACAAATTTTTGATAGTAATCAAAATGTATCGAGTACGCAAACAGAACTCGTATGTTTCAGTCTCACAGAATTCAATTTTTTTATTCCGAACAAGCTTAAGACCCTTACAATTATATTTATAATTTTATTATAGCTTACAATTATATTTATAATTTTATTGTTAATGTAATTTATTAATAAATAAATAACAATGCAATATGTATTATTGTTTTTAATCCACTCCACTTTAGGTTTTATGTTTAATTCACTGAAATTATATAGCCTTTTATTTTCTTTGACATTATTAATATTGACATATTTGCTTTAATTTCAAAAACTTTATGTAGATTAGTTTTTAATTCATACCCCCTCAAATTTAATGTTTTAATGATATTGGTTTTAATTTGTTATGATTTTGATTTATTTATTTTTAATTAATCATATTTAAATTTCCAAAAATATCACTTTCCGCAAACTTTAATTTATTTTTTGTTCTATAAAAAACAAAACAACAAATTAAGAGTTTTTTATTTTTTTTTATTTTATTTTTAACAACGATTGGTAATATTTATCACTTTTTACCGATTTTATAGTATATCAAATATAATAACGATTTAATATCAAAAACTGTACAATATTCAATTTGTTTTTAATACACTCCACTTCAATTGTTTTATTTAATATAGCCTTTAGTTTTCTTTGACATTAATGTAAAATTCCTTTAAATATACACTTTAATTTTTCGAAATTTCTTCCGTCGGCTAAAATTTCTCTCTCTCTCTTTCTCGACGTATTGGGATTTCACATTTAACTGATGTGTGGGCATTCTTGATATGCCTCTCATAGCTGTGGTGAGAGTGGTTTTGTGTTATCTCTATTTTATTTTCTTGTTGTTGTCGTTGCTTTTCATACCAGTCTTATGGAATATAGGGAAGAAGCAGTGTTGCCATTTTCAGTTTTTCTTCTAATAGGTTGGGGAGGAAACTATTTGAGAATGTTCAAATACATGCTCAAATGGAGATTAATTGGGAAATTAAATTGAATTTCACTGCCAAAAGGATTGGTTTTAGGATTATACAAATTCGTGGGAAAATAATAAAAACACAAATGGAAAAAATGTCTTAATCAGTAGTAGGTTAGGTTCGGTTATATTCTTTGGTTTCAATTAACAAAATTATTGATCCAATTATTTCTTATACAAATTACTTCAATCGTATAAACACCGACGCCAATTAAACCTTTAATTTATTCTAATAATTTTAGTTGTTGAATTTTGTTTTGATTACAAAATTAATAGATTAAATTCTAGTCCATATGGATAAATTTAAATCATTAAGATTAGAGCCAATTTTCATTTTTGAATGAAATTTGTTCCTCCATGAGGTTTTAGGAGCCAAGTCTTGGGGGTCCGTTTATATGGTGGCTATATATACACTCTTAGAAAAATATGTTTTTCATATGTTCCGATATAAACAAAATGTGTTTCGGGCACAATTTTAAAACACAATATATTTAAGTGCAAACAAGGAATGTTCCTAAACTAACACTAAATGTTTGGGACATCTATGTTAATATGTTAGAATATATTATGTTTGGGGCATGAATGTTTCATAAAAATCATATGTGTGAATGCAAACATATATAAATTTACATATTTCGACTAAACATACATATGTTGTGATATTTTATTCAAAGCGACAGAGAGAGTATAGAGAAAGAAATAGAGATGGAAACCGGGAGAGTTGACGGGAGAGTCCACGTGGCAAACAAATGTATGTTTCTGTTAAATAATGTTATGTTTGCATGGGCTCGTGGGCGCTGCAAACTATGCTATATAAGTGTAACTTATAACGATAATTATCTACTGGTGACTATAACAGCTACGTAGTCCAGTGGGTAGTTTGTTGGCTTACAAACTGTATAGTCCTCGGTTCGATTCTCCGTGCAGGCGAAAGGTAAAATTTAAAAAATTTATAAAAGTGAATAATTTCTTTAACATTATTTGTATTACAGAAACAGGTGCCAAGAACTAAAATATTTCGAGGAAGTGAAAATTACGAGTATGTTAGGCAATGAGCACAATCGTCTTTGGGAAACATTCTTCCAAGCATATGATATTTTTGGGCTCAAAATGCTTCCAAACATATGATATGTTCACATAAAACAAACATATTAATGTTTCGGCAGTATCCAATAATATATGTGCTTCCTGCAAAATATGTTTGGAACATATGTTAAAGAAGCGATTTTTTTTGAGGGTGTATGATATGACCAATATGGACCAATTTTTCCATTTTTGTGAGAAGGCATATATTATCATCAAGTACCAAATATATATAAAGGCATTAGATGGAAAACGACATTAAGGGAATCTGCATTTGTAAATGCGCCTGCAAAATATTTCTCTCCAACTAAGAGGTAATTCATAAATAGAAATTTTTTTACAGAAATAAAATGTTGAGAAAATTTTCTATAGAAATAAAATTTTGAGAAAATTTTCTATAGAAATACAATTTTGACAAAATTTTCTATAGAAATACAATTTTGACATATTCTATAGAAATCAAATTTTGACAAAATTTTCTATAGACATAAAATTTTGACAAAATTTTCAATAGAAATAAAATTTTGACAAAATTTTCTATAGAAATAAAATTTTGACAACATTTTCTATAGAAATAAAATATTGATAAAATTTTCTATAGAAATAAAACTTTGAGAAAATTTTCTATAGAAATAAAATTTTGAGAAAATTTTCTATAGAAATAAAATTTTGAGAAAATTTTCTATACAAATAAAATTTTGACAACATTTTCTATAGAAATAAAATTTTGACAACATTTTCTAAAGAAATAAAATTTTGACAACATTTTCTATAGAAATAAAATTTTGACGAAATTTTCTATAGAAATAAAATTTTGACGAAATTTTATATAGAAATAAAATTTTGAGAAAATTTTCTATAGAAATACAATTTTGAGAAAATTTTCTATAGAAATACAATTTTGAGAAAATTTTCTATAGAAATAAAATTTTGAGAAAATTTTCTATAGAAATAAAATTTTGACAACATTTTCTATAGAAATAAAATTTTGACAACATTTTCTATAGAAATAAAATTTTGACAAAATTTTCTATAGAAATAAAATTTTGACAAAATTTTCTATAGACATAAAATTTTGACAAAATTTTCTATAGAATTAAAATTTTGAGAAAATTTTCTATAGAAATAAAATTTTGTGAAAATTTTTTATAGGAATAAAATTTTGTGAAAATTTTCTATTGGAATAAAATATTGACAAAATTTTCTATAGAAATAAAATTTTGTGAAAATTTTCTATAGAAATAAAATTTTGACAAAATTTTCTATAGAAATAAAATTTTGACAAAATTTTCTATAGAAATAAAATTTTGAAAAAAAATTTCTATAGAAATAACATTTTGAAAAAATTTTCTATAGAATTAAAATTTTGAGAAAATTTTCTATAGAAATAAAATTTGGACCAAATTTTCTATAGAAATAAAATATTGACAAAATTTTCTATGCAAATAAAATTTTGTGAAAATTTTCTATAGAAATAAAATTTTGACAACATTTTCTATAGAAATAAAATTTTGACAACATTTTCTATAGAAATAAGATGTCGAGAAAATTTTCTATAGAAATAAAATGCTGAGAACATTTTCTATAGAAATAAAATTTTGACAAAATTTTCTATCGAAATAAAATTTTGACAACATTTTCTATAGAAATAAAATTTTGACAACATTTTCTATAGAAATAAAATTTTGACAACATTTTCTATAGAAATAAAATTTTGAGAAAATTTTATATAGAAATAAAATTTTGAGAAAATTTTCTATAGAAATACAATTTTGAGAAAATTTTCTATAGAAATAAAATTTTGAGAAAATTTTCTATAGAAATAAAATTTTGACAACATTTTCTATAGAAATAAAATTTTGACAACATTTTCTATAGAAATAAAATTTTGACAAAATTTTCTATAGAAATAAAATTTTGACAAAATTTTCTATAGAAATAAAATTTTGACAAAATTTTCTATAGAAATAAAATTTTGACAAAATTTTCTATAGAAATAAAATTTTGACAAAATTTTCTATAGACATAAAATTTTGACAAAATTTTCTATAGAATTAAAATTTTGAGAAAATTTTCTATAGAAATAAAATTTTGTGAAAATTTTTTATAGGAATAAAATTTTGTGAAAATTTTCTATTGGAATAAAATATTGACAAAATTTTCTATAGAAATAAAATTTTGTGAAAATTTTCTATAGAAATAAAATTTTGACAAAATTTTCTATAGAAATAAAATTTTGACAAAATTTTCTATAGAAATAAAATTTTGAAAAAAAATTTCTATAGAAATAAAATTTTGAAAAAATTTTCTATAGAATTAAAATTTTGAGAAAATTTTCTATAGAAATAAAATTTGGACCAAATTTTCTATAGAAATAAAATTTGGACCAAATTTTCTATAGAAATAAAATTTGGACCAAATTTTCTATAGAAATAAAATATTGACAAAATTTTCTATAGAAATAAAAATTTTGACAACATTTTCTATAGAAATAAAATTTTGAGAAAATTTTCTATAGAAATAAGATGTTGAGAAAATTTTCTATAGAAATAAAATGCTGAGAACATTTTCTATAGAAATAAAATATTGACAAAATTTTCTATAGAAATAAAATTTTGAGAAAATTTTCTATAGAAATAAAATTTTGACAAAATTTTCTATGGAAATAAAATTTTGTGAAAATTTTTTATAGAAATAAAATATTGACACAATTTTCTATAGAAATAAAATTTTGTGAAAATTTTCTATAGAAATAAAATTTTTACAAAATTTTCTGTAGAAATAAAATTTTGAGAACAGTTTCTATAGAAATAAAATTTTGACAAAATTTTCTATAGAAATAAAATTTTGACAAAATTTTCTATAAAAATAAAATTTTGACAAAATTTTCTATAGAAATAAAATTTTTACAAAATTTTCTATAGAAATAAAATTTTGACAAAATTTTCTATAGACATAAAAATATTTGGTAGTTTTGTGGTAAAATGTTCTCCAAACTTTGGTAGATTAGTTTTGGCTCGAGTGGCAACCGTATATACAACTCCCCTTTGCAGACATTTTTGAATATTTGCTTGTCCTATAATGACTAAAATACGTATTTTCGTTAGGAATCCACCTATCAGCTCAATAACATATCCCTTAATTAATATTTAAATATCAGAATTAATATATTCTGTTTACCTTATTTTGACGCTCATTGTATACATGCGAAGAAAAATGACAACAATTTGTTTTATGATGGCTTTTATTGTATGGAGATTATATATTAGAGCGGTAAGATGCTATGGTGTATACCTGTTTTTTATTTTTTTTTTTCATTTCGTGTGTTCAAGTTTGTCATATTCGCATGAGTGGAAATGTCAAAGTGACCCTCGTTATATGAACATTTTAATATGTCAACAAAGAAAACAATCAAAGGAAGATTTCGGGTCTTAGACAATTTCTTTTTGTTATCAATGGGTCTTAAAACAGAGTTATCTTCTGTATTTTGATGAATTCAAATTTGAAATTGTTATAGATTTAAATTGTTAGAATTATTCTCAATACTAAACATTGCACATTGCCAATATAGCTCATCTTTAACTTACTAGTATTCAGACAAATTGTAGATATGAGTGCAGATTTGAGGTTGCTAGTTTCTTTTATAGGCCGTAGCATCATAAAGAAAGATGGCCGGAAATTTGGACAGGATCTGAAGACTATTTTACAATTTCACTTCGCTAACGGAATTTGGTGAAAAGGACTTATTTGACAATTAATTTATTTTTCTTTTATTTGAATTTTTTATCATTATTAGTTTATTTATTATTTTATAAGAAAACAAGTATAAACGGCCGTAAGTTCGGCCAGGCCGAATCTTATGTACCCTCCACCATGGATTGCGTAGAAACGTCTACGAAAGACTGTCATCCACAATCGAATTACTTGGGTTGTGGTATCTTAAATCGTTTTCTAAATTGTGAGTTAGTCCATACGTGGTATACATTAGACAAAAAAAAAAATGTGTAGGAAAGTCTTCAAATAATTACGGATCGATATGGACTTTTGCACGGTACGTAGGGAGCCAGAATTGACATATGGGGGTCGCTTATATGGGGGCTATATACAATTAGTGATATGGATCTGAGGGCTATATATAGCCCCATATACTAGCACAATGTACCAAATTTCAACTGACTCGGATGAAATTTGCTCCTCCAAGAGGCTCCAAAACCAAATCTCGGGATCGGTTTATATGGGGGCTATATGTGATTATGGACTGATATGGACCACTTTTGGCATGGTTGTTAAATATCATATACTATACACGTACAAAATTTCAACCAGATCGGATAAATTTTGCTTCTCCAAAAGGCACCGGAGGTCAAATCTGGGGATCGGTTTATATGGGTGCTATATATAATTATGGACTGATATGAACCAATTCCTGCATGGTTGTTGGATACCATATACTAACATCACATACCAAATTTCAACCGAATCGGATGAATTTTGCTCTTCCAAGGGGCTCCGGAGGTCAAATCTGGGGATCGGTTTATATGGGGGCTATATATAATTATGGACCGATGTGGACCAATTTTTGCATGGTTGTTAGAGACCATAGACTAACACCATGTACCAAATTCCAGCCGGATCGGATGAAATTTGCTTCTCTTAGAGGCCTCGCAAGCCAAATCGGGGGATCGGTTTATATGAAGGCTATATATAATTATGGACCGATGTGGACCACTTTTTGCATGGTTGTTAGAGACCATATACTAACACCATGTACCAAATTTCAGCCGGATCGGATGAAATTTGCTTCACTTAGAGGCCTCGCAAGCAAAATCGGGGGATCGGTTTATATGGGGGCTATATATAATTATGGACCGATGTGGACCAATTTTTGCATGGTTGTTAGAGACCATAGACTAACACCATGTACCAAATTTCAGCCGGATCGGATGGAATTTGCTTCTCTTAGAGGCCTCGCAAGCCAAATTTGGGGGTCCGTTTATATGGGGGCTATACGTAAAAATGGACCGATATGGCCCATTTGCAATACCATCCGACCTACATCAATAACAACTACTTGTGCCAAGTTTCAAGTCGATAGCTTGTTTCGTTCGGAAGTTAGCGTGATTTCAACAGACGGACGGACGGACGGACGGACGGACATGCTCAGATCGACTCAGAATTTCACCACGACCCAGAATATATATACTTTATGGGGTCTTAGAGCAATATTTCGATGTGTTACAAACGGAATGACAAAGTTAATATACCCCCCATCCTATGGTGGAGGGTATAAAAAAACAAATTTAAAAACTAACAAGTAAGGAAAGTCTAAAGTCGGGCGGCGCCGACTATATTATACCCTGCACCACTTTGTAGATCTAAATTTTCGATACCATATCACACCCGTCAAATGTGTTGGGGGCTATATATAAAGGTTTGTCCCAAATACATCATTTAAATATCACTCGATCTGGACAGAATTTGATAGACTTTACAAAATCTATAGACTCAAAATTTAAGTCGACTAATGCACTAGTTATAAAGATAATCGCGTAAATCGGAATAACAGATGGGCCTCTGGGGCCATGTAGATCGGCAGAAATATATGTATGGAAGCTATATGTAAATCTGAACCGATTTTAACAAAATTTGTCGCACATAACAGTATCATTAAACGTAACCCTTGTGCAAAATTTCAAGCAACTCACGGCAAAACTCTCGCTTTTGGGGCCATATAAGTGCAAATCGGGCGAAAGATATATATGGGAGCCAAACCAAATTTGGTACACTTACCTATGCCATTAAACAAACTCCTTGGGCAAAATTTGAAGTAAGTCAGGGCAAAACTCTGGCTTTTGAGGCCTATATGGCAAATCGGACGAAAGGTATATATGGCAGCTATATCTAAATCTGAACCGATTTCAATCAAATTTACCAAGCCTTGGGAGAATGTAAGTTCTACTCTCTGTGCAAAATTTAACGAAAATCGGTAGTAAACTTTGGGCTCTGTGGTCATATGAGTGTAAATCGGGTAAAATATATATGGGAGCTATATCTAAATCTGAACCGATTTGGCTGATATTTTTCAAGTTTTTCGAGACTCATAAAATATTCGGATGTACGGAATTTGAGGAAGATCGGTTGATATACACGCCAATTATGACCAGATCGGTGAAAAATATATATGGCAGCTATATCTAAATCTGAACCGATTTTTTCCAAAATCAATAGGGATCGTCTTTGAGCCGAAACAGGACCCTATACCAAATTTTAGGACAATCGGACTAAAACTGCGAGCTGTACTTTGCACACAAAAATACATCAACAGACAGACAGACGGACAGACAGACAGACGGACATCGCTAAATCGACTCAGAATTTAATTCTAAGCCGATCCGTATACTAAAAGTTTGGTATATGATTACTCCTTCTTGGTGTTACATACAAATGCACAAACTTATTATACCCTGTACCACAGTAGTGGTGAAGGGTATAAAAAGGTTTACAACACAGTTATATGGTTATATTTCGCTTTTATTTTGTAATCTTCTATTTAAATTTCCAATGAATATCGCCGTTTGGGAAAAAAATTATGCATTTTTTTAGATAAAATCAAATTAAAAATTTTTAATTTTATTATTTTTTCATTATTATTTCATTTTATAGTCATTTCATACCTGATTTTATTTTTAAATTTTAACCCATAAATGCACAAGGTCCACCTTCCTCCGAAAAAAATATATAATAAGCAAAATGGTAAATAAGGAACATCTGCATACAACATTTTTTATACCCTCCACCATAGGATGGGGGGTATATTAACTTTGTCATTCCGTTTATAACACATCGAAATATTGCTCTAAGACCCCATAAAGAATATATATTCTGGGTCGTGGTGAAATTCTGAGTCGATCTAAGCATGTCCGTCCGTCCGCCTGTTGAAATTACGCTAACTTCCGAACGATATGTTACAAGCATATCGGTCCATAATTATATGTAGCCCCCATATAAACCGATCCCCAGATTTGACCTCCGTAGCATCTAGGAGAAGCAAATTTCATCCGATCCGGTTGAAAATTGGTACATGGTGTTGGTATATGGTCTCTAACAACCATGCAAAAATTGGTCCATATCGGTCCATAATTATATAGAGCCCCCATATAAACCGATCCCCAGATTTGGTTTGCGGACCCTCTAAGAGAAGCAAATTTCAAATTTCGAACCGGCTGAAATTTGGTACATGGTATAAGTATATGGTCTCTAACAACCATACAAAAATTGGTCCATATCGGTCCATAATTAGTATGTGGCCGCTAATAACCATGCCAAATTTAGTCCATATCGGTCTATAGTTATATATAACCGATCCCCAATCACATATCGGTTCATAATCATGGTTGCCACTCGAGCCAAAAATAATCTACCAAAATTTTATTTCTATAGAAAATTTTGTCAAAATTTTATTTCTATAGAAATTTTTTTCAAAATGTTATTCCTATAGAAAATTTTGTCAAACTTTATTTCTATAGAAAATTTTGGCAAAATTTTATTTCTATAGGAAATGTTGTCAAAATTTTAATTCTATAGAGAATGTTATCAAAATTTTAATTCTATAGAAAATTTGGCAAAATTTTATTCTATAGAATTTTTTGTTGAAATTTGCAACGTGGTGTTAGTATGTGGCCGCTAATAACCATACCAAATTTGGTCCATATCGGTCTATAGTTATATATAGCCGATCCCCAATCACACAAAAATTGGTCCATATCGGTTCATAATCATGGTTGCCACTCGAGCCAAAAATAATCTACCAAAATTTTATTTCTATAGAAAATTTTGTCAAAATTTTATTTCTATAGAAATTTTATTCAAAATGTTATTCCTATAGAAAATTTTGTCAAACTTTATTTCTATAGAAAATTTTGGCAAAATTTTATTTCTATAGGAAATGTTGTCAAAATTTTAATTCTATAGAAAATGTTGTCAAAATTTTAATTCTATAGAAAATTTTGTCAAAATTTTATTTCTATAGAATTTTTTGTTGAAATTTGCAACGTGGTGTTAGTATGTGGCCGCTAATAACCATACCAAATTTGGTCCATATCGGTCTATAGTTATATATAGCCGATCCCCAATCACACAAAAATTGGTCCATATCGGTTCATAATCATGTTTGCCACTCGAGCCAAAAATAATCTACCAAAATTTTATTTCTATAGAAAATTTTGTCAAAATTTTATTTCTATAGAAATTTTTTTCAAAATGTTATTCCTATAGAAAATTTTGTAAAACTTTATTTATATAGAAAATTTTGGCAAAATTTTATTTCTATGGGAAATGTTGTCAAAATTTTAATTCTATAGAGAATATTGTCAAAATTTTAATTCTATAGAAAATTTTGTCAAAATTTTATTTCTATAGAAATTTTTGTCAAAATTTTATTTCTATAGAAAATTTTGTAAAACTTAATTATATACGTATTTAATTGGCCTTTTTTAGTTTAATATATAATACGTATGGGCTACCTTGCAATTTAGAAGACGGTGTTAGGAAGTTTTAAGATAACAGGTAGTACTCCTTCGATTTTGCCTCAGTCTTCATTGCAGCCAAATTTTTTCCCTGCGAGCATCCTTTTGAGGTCTGAGAACAAGAAAAAGTCGCTGGGGCCAAATCTGGAGAATACGTTGGGTGGGAAAGCAATTTGAAGCCCAATTCATGAATTTTTGCCATCGTTCTCAATGACTTGTGGCACGGTGCGTTGTCGACGGAAAAACTCGGGTGTATTACGAGTTAACAGCTGCAAACACCGCTCAGAATCACCAACACGTTGTAGTTTTTTCGTCAAATGTGAGCTCGCGCGGCACCCATTTTGCACAGAGCTTCCGCATATCCAAATATTGATGAATGATATGACCAACACGTTCCTTTGATATCCTTAAGGCCTCTGCTATCTCTATCAACTTCATTTTACGGTCATTAAAAACCATTTTGTGGATTTTTTTTATGTTTTCGTCGGTAACCAACTCTTTCGGGCGTTCACTGCGTTCACCGTCCTCCGTGATCATTTCACCACGCTTGAATTTTGCATACCAATCAATTATTGTTGATTTCCCTGGGGCAGAGTCCGGAAACTCATTATCAAGCCAAGTTTTTGCTTCCACCGTATTTTTTCCCTTCAGAAAACATTATTTTATCAAAACACGAAATTCCTTTTTTTCCATTTTTTTTTCACAATAACAAAAGTTGCTTCAGAAAAGACGCTCTATCTCACAAGCTAATTGACTTACAGACGTCAAATTTTGACACGAATCATTTGAAGGTTGGTACTATATAAAAATAATATGCATTTAATACTAGCGACGTCATCTATGTGTCAGACCGGGGACTTATCAGCATAAGCGTAGGAAGGCCTCTGGGGAGGGGGCTTAGACCCCCCCAGAAAAATTTTAGCCCCCCCAGAATTTGAAAACCTATTTACGATTTTACATTTTTCTAAAAATTAAACAAGTATATACAACCGCACAGAGTTCCGCTGAAGACTTTCATGCACAATCGAATTACTTTGGTTGTGGTAGCAGTTGCCGAAATCTGAATATTTATAAAATAAATCTGTGGTTGAACTTTTGATTTAGTTGAATAACTAAAGCTCCTTTATTATTGTGTTTAGTCTTTTAGCCAATTTAATTTAAAAAAATAGTAATTGATACTATTCTTTCATAAATTAATATCTTAATAATGCTGCAAAAAAGCATAGCCAAAAAGAAGTGAAAATGTTCTTTTTGGGTCCGGAAGTGGTGCAAACTTGGCGGAGAAGCGATGAATGTGATATGAAATTGTCATAGAACGAATGTCCACCGTTTCAACAACCGTTGCAATGAATTTGCATCACTTCTTAAGTTGTGATCCAAATTCAGTGTTTTGAATGTGGATTAAAAAATTTTGTTATATTTTCCAAAATAATTAATTTTTAAATTGTTTGAAACGTTTTCCCTCGAATATTTTCAAAAATTCTATAAAAAATTTCTATAATGAATTTAGCATTTTTGTGGCAAAATTTGAATAATTTGTACCACTTTATTTATTCTTACTTTTTTTTTTTAAAGAAAACAAAAAATTACGCATTAAAATATGAAAAAAATCAAGTAAAAAACTTCCTGTGTAGTTAAAATAATTAACTTCTTTGTGAGGACATTTTTCGAAGTGCTTTTAAAGTTGTGCCTTTAGAACAACTCCCAATTTTTTTGCTGGGAAAAGTGTGGAACTACATTTAGTTGCTTTATTATAAATTAATTGTCGAGTTATTTTGATGCCTATATTGTTATTCATTTTTATGAAATAAAACATTAATTGAAACTATAACTTCAGTCTATAAATTTTCAGCTAGGGGGGCTATAGCCCCCCCTAGGAAAATTGTCTAGCTACGCTAATGCTTATCAGCCAACCTGTTATTTTTATTTTCATTTTAATAACGGCTTATTTTCAACAGGAAATGTGGTTGCAAATGTTTTGAACAGCACTGTATATAAGAAATAATAAGAAAAATAGAAATAATTGTGTTATTATACACGCCTAAATATTCGCAATCGTTTTTTTTCACAATGTCTCCAAGAACGGTAAGAAAATTATTTTTGTGTTTTTATCTGTTATCTGTTGTCGGCAGGTTATAAATTACAGTTTTTTCTCGACTTTTTGAAAAAAAAAAGCTTTCATGGTGCAAATGCTTTCTTTCATTAAATTGTTCCGCTTCATTAAAAACGAATAATGTCGAAGAAAAAAATTAGGTCTAGGGAAACGTTTCTTACACTTTATTCAGGGAACAATAGATCATCATACATCCTTGGTTTTTAACCCAAATATTCATTGAGGTATGAGTTGTATGCATCGACGCTTTAAGAGCGTTTGACATTTGCAGTTGCCTTCATTCAGATCTTTTGTTTTCTTTTTTGAATTCAGTTTCATTTGTTAAATGGAAGGTCTTTTTTCTGCGTTTTATTATCAGCCAAGAAGGGAAAAATGAAATGCTTTTTAATAAAAAAAAAAAAACTTTTGTTAATTTCAAATTTAAATGGATGGATGTGCATTTTGTATAAGAAATATGGACTTTAGCGAAATATTAATGTCTATTGACTACATAAAAGGAAAAAATACTTTCCTTCCGAACGAAGTTCTAGACAAACGAAATTCCCTTTAGTATTTTTTAAGAGCAAATAAATTCGAACTTATAAGAAGCGTAGCTGTGATTGTCGTAAATCTATTTGATTTGCTCTTAAAGAAACACACATTTTTAAAGACAAAAGAAACACTTCGTTTATTCAAAATTTCTTTCCTGAGAAAACTGTTTTTTTTTCAGTCTACTATTCAATGATTACATTAAAAATCTAACAATCTATTAGCTTTTGGAGAATGTTTAAATAAATGAATATTACACTGAAAATAATTTTGTTGTGAGGCCCAAGATTTCATGTCCTTAAAATACGAAAGGACATGTTTTTCACTTCACACTTTATTTTAGAGACGTTTTTTACTCGAAACATAGCAAAATTTATACTGGAAGTCGAGTTTGAATTTGAAAATTTATGTTGTCGTTAAAACGCTTGTAAAGAACATTGATAGCATATGAAGAGCAAAATTTGAAAAAATTTAAAATTAAAATTTGCTTCTTAGAATGAAGTACGCAAAACCCAAAATTAAAAGAGAATTGTGTCTTAAAAATATCCTTCTTCGCTTCTTTGGTTCGGAATCAATACTAAATTCAATAAAGTAAAGACAAAATCTTTGGATCGGGGCATGCTTCTTTTTAGTGTAGAAACTTTATATTGCAAACTTTTCATAAATCAAATTTAAACATTTTCGTAAGACAAGATAATACACTAAAAGAAGAGATTTCTTTTCCGAGGAACGAAATTTTAGACAAACGAATTTCGTATGTCCAAAATTTACGGGGGGCGTATTTTTCTATGGGTGTATAAAAAAAAATAAACAAGTATATACGGCCGTAAGTTCGGCCAGGCCGAATCTTATGTACCCTCCGCCATGGATTGCGTACACTCAAAAAAAAGTGAACCCTATATTTCACTGAAGCTGATTTAGTTTAATTTAAGTTCATGGGATTTTTACGTTTTAAGAAAGTTTCTATGACGTTAATAATTTTTTGCGTACGTTAGTTAAAATAACTAAAATACTGGAAAAAAAAATATACACAAATGAAGCATAAAGATTAACTAAATTGGGTCTCCCACAAAATAGTTCAGAATTTCTTAAAATTTGTAAATTTTACCAGTAATGAGCCCATCATGAACTTCGTATGGTACTAAAGACATTTTTGCAATTTTTAACTCCAATTCTTTCCTTCAAACTTCGAAATTTTCTTTAACAAATGAAAAAAATTGAATTATGTCTAATAAATTTTCTTGAATTTATCGAAAATTATTTACTTAGTTTTGTGAAATCGGCGTGACATCTGCGTTTCTAATACAGTTTAGTTAAAGTTTTCTAAAATTAATATATTTTTTCTAAAACTAACTAAAATTTTCTTTCCTGGTGGGTTCACTGTTTTTTCAGTGTAGAAACTTCTACGAAAGACTGTCATCCACAATCGAATTACTTGGGTTGTGGTATCTTAAAACTTCTTAACATCGTTTTCTAAATTGTGAGTTTGTACATACGTTTTGGAGAGCTAGAATTGAAATATGGGGGTCGCTTATATGGGGCCTATATACAATTATGAACTTGATATGGACCAATTTTTTGTGATTGGGAATCGATTTATCTGAAGGCTATATATAACTATAGACCGATATGGACCTGGTTAGGCATGGTTGTTAACGGCCATATACTAACACAATGTACCAAATTTCAACTGACTCGGATGAAATTTGCTCCTCCAAGAGGCTCCAAAACCAAATCTCGGGATCGATTTATATGGGGGCTATACATGACTATGGACTGATATGGACCACTTTTGGCATGGCTATTAAATATCATCAAATACTATCACCACGTACCAAATTTCAACCATATCGGATGAATTTTGCTTCTCCAAAAGGCACCGGAGGTCAAATCTGGGGATCGGTTTATATGGGAGCTATATATAATTATAGACAGATATGAACCAATTCCTGCATGATTGTTGGATACCATATACTAACATCACGTACCAAATTTCAACTGAATCAGATGAATTTTGGTCTTCCAAGAGGCTCCGGAGGTCAAATCTGGTGATCGGTTTATATGGGGGCTATATATAATTATTGACCGATGTGGACCAATTTTTGCATGGTTGTTAGAGACCATATACCAACACCATGTACCAAATTTCAGCCGGATCGGATGAAATTTGCTTCTCTTTTAGGCTCCGCAAGCCAAATCTGGGGATCGGTTTATATGGGGGCTATATATAATTATGGACCGATGTGGACCAGTTTTTGCATGGTTATTAGAGACCATATACCAACACCATATACCAAATTTCAGCCGGATCGGATGAAATATGTTTCTGTTAGAGGCTCCACAAGCCAAATCTGAGGGTCCCTTTATATGGGGGCTATACGTAAAAGTGGACCGATATGGCCCATTTTCAATACCATCCGACCTACATCAATAACAACTACTTGTGCCAAGTTTCAAGTCGATAGCTTGTTTTCTTCGAAAGTTAGCGTGATTTCAAGAGATGGACGGACGGACGGACATGCTCCGATCGACTCAGAATTGCACCACGACTCAGAATATATATACTTTATGGGGTCCTAGAGCAATATTTCGATGTGTTACAAACGGAATGACAAAGTTGATATACCCCCATCCTATGGCGGAGGGTATAAAAAGTATAAAGGGTGATACGGTCAAAATTTGGTCAAGGGAAAACGCGTGTAAATCGGTGAAATCGTTTATTTAAAAAATCAAATTAAATTTCTTTTTTAAGTTCAATTAGTATAAAATTCAGGAAAAATATTCAGTTAGGCTTTCGCTTTTCCAAATCCAAATTGCCGGGCCTCACGCTTGACACCTGCCATCATATTTTGTACAGCCACCTTGTCCACCTTCTTCGCCGCAGAAAGCCAGTTTGCCTTGAACTGCTGCTCGTCCTTAGCAGTTTTTTTGGTCTTCTTTAGGTTCCGCTTGACAATAGCCCAGTATTTCTCAATTGGGCGGAGCTCTGGCGTGTTGGGAGGGTTCTTGTCCTTGGTAACCACCTGCGCGTTGTTGGCGGCGTACCACTCCATGGCCTTTTTACCGTAAATGCAAGATGCCAAATCCGGCCAAAACAGTACGGAACAACCGTGTTTCTTCAGGAAAGGCCCGGAAGCTATGAAAATGCTGCTTTTCAAGCCACAGGTACAGATGGCTTGCTAAACCAGATATTTCTTTGCGAACTTTGACAGTTTTATGTGCTTTAAAATATCTGCTACCTTTCCCCTTCCTTTTGCCGTATAAAACTCCTGTCCCGGAAGCTGCTTGTAGTCGGCTTTGACGTAGGTTTCGTCGTCCATTACCACGCAGTCAAACTTCGTCAGCATCGTCGTGTACAGCCTCCGGGATCGCGCTTTGGCCGTCGTATTTTGTTTATCATCGCGATTTGGAGTCACTACCTTCTTGTAAGTCGATAGTCCGGCTCGTTTTTTGGCTCGATGCACGGTTGTAGACGATACACCCAGCTTATTTGCGGCATCTCGGAGAGAGAGGTTAGGGTTTCGCTTGAAACTACCGGCAACTCTCTTTGTCGTCTCAGCGGCTTCCGGTTTTGGATTTCCCCCCGATCCAGACTTCCTGGCTGTCGACAAACGTTCCCCAAACACTTTAATTACATTTGTAACGGTTGATTTGGCGACTTGCTTTGCGTGCGAGTAGCTCGGACTTTCGCGATGCGCAAGCAACATTTTGATACGCTGCTCTTCTTGCTTGGACGGCATTTTGACAACTGAAGAGTGAATTCCAAAATCAAAACAGGAGCCACATTCTACACACATACACCTTCAAAATGAGGGGTGTTCAGGTTTTTTAAATGCAAAATTGAAAGAAATACGTCAAGTTTATATTGACCAAATTTTGACCGTATCACCCTTTAAGAAAGCAATTTAATCTAAACTATTTCTTTCCATTTCAATTTTCCCCAATACGAAAAATTGTTCTTGGAGACAATATTTTTAGTATACAAGTAAATCATATAATTTTACAAAATCGTCATAAAAGCAAAAATTTTTCTAAAATCTGATCTAAACTGTTTTGTATTGAATTTTGTATTAACTGAAGGAATTTTTAAAAATTTGCAAAATGTTAAAAATGTTGTGTCAACATTTTTGTTGCCAATTTGTTATGACAGCTTATTTTCCTTTATGTTTTATTTATGGCAGTTGTTGGAAATTTGAGATCATCTACCAACTCGGTGTATGCATGACATTGAGAAGAATAGGGCAAGGGAAACACATTGTACGAAGTGGATAAACATACATAGAATTCGAAATGAGTATGATAATATTTTCTAATGAATTTTTGAAAAAGTTTTCTACACACTGTAAGAAGATTTTTGTTTTCAGAGGAACGAAATTTTAGACAAACGAGCTTTTCTTTTGGCGTTAAAAATATTCTTTAAAAACAAATAAAAAAGACTGGAGTTAATCGTTGCAACGTTTTTCATAAATTCATTTGCTCTCAAAGAAAATACTTTCTAACAAAGGGTAATTTCTGGATTCTTTTAGATTAATTCTAAATCGGGATTTTAAGGTCTCTAAATATGCAAATAAAAAGACTTTACTTCATATTTTTATCCGACGTTTCGTTGGTAATTTCCAACTTCTTCTGGGATGAATTTTATTGAAATATTTAGTCTTTTTTTCATATTTTTGATATCATTGTTAAAAGGTAAAAAGTGACGGCACATGAACACCATAACATTAAACATAAATTTAAAATAATTTCAAAAATAAAGTAAATTAAAACTTAATTAAAATATCACAGAGCTTTTTTCTTATGGCTACAATCACATATGATTGAACTTAAACTGATTAATTTCTTTTGTCTAAAATTTCGCTCCGGAGGAAAGTATTTTTTCTTTGGGTGTAGAAAAATTATAGGAAATTTTCAAAAAATTAATGTATGATAAAATGTGCAAAAATTTAACAATATATATATATATATATATATATATATATATATATATATATATATATATATATATATATATATATATATATATATATATATATATATATATATATATATATATATATATATATATATATATATATATATATATATATATATATATATATATATATATATATATATATATATATATATATATATATATATATATATATATATATATATATATATATATATATATATAAAATTTTTTTATTTTAAAAATATTCTTTAAAAACAAATAAAAAAGACTGGAGTTAATCGTTGCAACGTTTTTCATAAATTCATTTGCTCTCAAAGAAAATACTTTCTAACAAAGGGTAATTTCTGGATTCTTTTAGATTAATTCTAAATCGGGATTTTAAGGTCTCTAAATATGCAAATAAAAAGACTTTACTTCATATTTTTATCCGACGTTTCGTTGGTAATTTCCAACTTCTTCTGGGATGAATTTTATTGAAATATTTAGTCTTTTTTTCATATTTTTGATATCATTGTTAAAAGGTAAAAAGTGACGGCACATGAACACCATAACATTAAACATAAATTTAAAATAATTTCAAAAATAAAGTAAATTAAAACTTAATTAAAATATCACAGAGCTTTTTTCTTATGGCTACAATCACATATGATTGAACTTAAACTGATTAATTTCTTTTGTCTAAAATTTCGCTCCGGAGGAAAGTATTTTTTCTTTGGGTGTAGAAAAATTATAGGAAATTTTCAAAAAATTAATGTATGATAAAATGTGCAAAAATTTAACAATATATATATATATATATATATATATATATATATATATATATATATATATATATATATATATATATATATATATATATATATATATATATATATATATATATATATATATATATATATATATATATATATATATATATATATATATATATATATATATATATATATATATTTTATAATTATTTTCTAATTATTTCAACTAAAATTTTCTATAGAAATCAAATTTTTGAAAAGATTCTATAGAAATTACATTTTTGAGAAAAATTTCTATGGAAATAACAATATTCATAAAATTTTATTTAATTTTATTTTCTTATAAAAAAAAAACTTCAACTAAAAATTTCTATAGAAATCACATTTTGGAAAACAAATTATAGAAATCAAATTTTTGAGAAAAATTTCTATAGAAATACCATATTCATAAAATTTTATTTTAAAATAACATTTTTGAGAATTTTTCTACAGAAATAAAAATGCAACAACATTTAATAAAAAATAAAATTTTAAAATTATTTTCTTATAAAAATAAAACTTCAACTAAAATTTTCTACAGAAATCAAATTTTTGAGAAAAATTTCTATAGAAATACCATATTCATAAAATTTTATTTTAAAATAACATTTTTGAGAATTTTCTACAGAAATAAAAATGCAGCAACATTTAATAAAAAATAAAATTTTAAAATGATTTTCTTATAAAAATAAAACTTCAACTAAAATTTTCTATAGAAATCAATTTTTTGAAAAAATTCTATAGAAATTAAATTTTTGAGAAAAATTTCTATGGAAATAACCATATTCATAAAATTTTATTTAATTTTATTTTCTTATAAAAAAAAACTTCAACTAAAAATTTCTATAGAAATCAAATTTTGGAAAAAACATTTTATAGAAATCAAATTTTTGAGAAAAATTTCTATAGAAATACCATATTCATAAAATTTTATTTTAAAATAACATTTTTGAGAATTTTCTACAGAAATAAAAATGCAGCAACATTTAATAAAAAATAAAATTTTAAAATTATTTTCTTATAAAAATAAAACTTCAACTAAAATTTTCTATAGAAATCAAATTTTTGAAAAAATTCTATAGAAATTAAATTTTTGAGAAAAATTTCTATGGAAATAACCATATTCATAAAATTTTATTTAATTTTATTTTCTTATAAAAAAAAACTTCAACTAAAAATTTTTATCAAAAACTTTCCGTAGAAAATTTTCTCAATAATTTTTTTCTCAAATAATCTATAGGTTATGGTTTCAAAATTTGATTTCTTTAGAAAAATTTCCTAAAAAAAAAATATTTTTTAGAAAATTTCCACAAATATTCATTTTTGAAAAAATTTTCAAATTATTTCTTTAGAAATCTTTCTCTAAAATTTTATTTATAAATTTTCCTAAAAACTTGCATTTACAAATTTTCCTCAAAAATTTAATTTCTTAGAAGTTTTTCTTAAAAAATTTATTTTTTTAGAAATTGTTCTCTCAAAATTTCTTTAGAAAATTTTATCAAAAATTGTATTTCTGTAGAAGTTATGTTATTCTCAAAAATTTTATTTTTTTTAGAAAATTTTCTCAATTGAAGTTGAAGTTATTTTTTAGATACCTATCTCAAAAATTTTATTTATAAATTTTCCTCAAAAATTTTATTTTTCCTAGAAGATTTTTTCAAAAAGTTTGTTTCTATAGAAATTTTTCTCAATAATTTTATTTAGACATTTTTGTCAAAAATTTTATTTGTTTTGTACAAAAATACATATTTTTTATGTAAAATCGCCAAATATTTAGAATACAACGCAATCAAGAAAACATTTATAGATTTTGGATCAAGTTAAAATTTTTGTATCGGAGAAATGCGTGTCTTAAGCTCCACAACCAATTGCATTAGTATTTTAAGGACAAGAAATCTGTGTGCTTACGACAATGCTATGCTTTTTCATTTTATGCATTTTGATCATATCATATGCTGTGCACTCTTTACCTTCGGTGATGATATGAAAAACGACAAATACATCTTTAATTATAAATAATCCCTTCTATTTACAGAGAACTAAAATTATCGTCCTCTGCTGCCCAGCGATTCTTGTCATTTTAATGATTCACATCATGTAATATAGGTCTAACTCATAAATTTTCATTAAATAGTAAATGAAATAAATAAAAATCTAATCATGTAATTTAGTTGAGTGCCAAAATGTTAAAAATACATGTTTTTTCTCCCATTTGGTATCATTTTTCTTTACATTGAATAAATATAGATTACAACATAAACTGAGTCAAAAGGAAGGAAAATGTTCAAAAGCTATAAATATTATACATGCAGAAATGCACCTTAGGATGTGGAAAATATATTTAATACAAAAATATTTAATGCATATTTGGAGAACAAAAATGCGGACAAGAAAACAAGATTTTCTGATTATATCCCAAAATTAATTAAGCGATTTAATTTTTAAATTGAAATTGCTTAAACTACGAAAATGATAGTGTCAATCACATAATTCAAATATTGAAATTTGAAAATTTTAATAGATTTATTCGGCACTTGCAATTAGTTTTTGATTTCATTAAAAATTTTATTGATCCAAAACTCAATTTTTAATCGAGACAATCAATTATTTATTTTTTATGAATTCATTTCAGAAATTTTGTCGAAATAATTTTCTTGTAATAGGTTAGATTAAGTTGGGTTAGGTATATTGACCGCCCGCTATTTCAGACTCACATAGACTCTACCCAACAAAAAAAGCGTGGCCAAAAAAGTAATGAAAATGTTCTTTTTGGATCGGGAAGTGGTGCAAAATTGACGCAGAAGCGATGAATTTAACATGGGCTTGTCATTTCAACAGCCGTTACACTGAATTTGCATCACTTCTTTAGGTGTGATCCGAACTCAATGTTTTGGATGTAAATTAAAAAATTCTGTGATGTTTTTTCAAATAAATAACTTGTATAATTTTTTGTAATTTTTAATGGATTCTAACGCTTGTCAGTAACGTTTGACCTCAAATATTTTCAAAAGATCACAATTTTTTCAGATTGGATTTAGAATTTTTTTTCGACAAAATTTAAATGATTTGTACCATTTTATGAATTCTTACTCTGTTTTTAACCTATTTGAAACGAAAAAATTACTCATTAAAAGTATGAAAAAACCAATTTAAAAAAAATTGAATTAAAAGAAGTTCCAGGGTAGTTAAAATAAAGAATATCATTGGGAGTGCATCTTCTGGAAGTGCTTTTAAAGTTGTGCCTTTGAAAGAACTTCCAAATTTTTTTGCTATGTATTCAATCTATTGTGACACCACAGTGGTGAACTGCAAAATATATTTGAAAACAGGGATGATAAATGATGTTGACGAAAATGTACTAAACATGTATTAAAAATGTTCTTTTCGAAACCAAAAGGTGCTAAAATTACATAATATCAAATTTAAAGACTATTGTAAAAGTATACGTATATTTAAATCTAGACCGATTTGGATATTTTTTTTTTAGATTTTCTAAAAAAAAATCTTATTTTGCAAAATTTTATTTCTATAGAAAATTGTGACAAAATTTTATTTCTGCAGAAAATTTTGTGAAAATTTTATTTCTGCGAAAATTTTGTAAAAATTTTATTTCTGCGAAAATTTTGTAAAAATTTTATTTGTATAGAAAATTTTGTCAAAATCGTATTTCTATAGTAAATATTGGGAGCCACCGTGGTGCAATGGTTAGCATGCCCGCCTTGCATACACAAGGTCGTGGGTTCGATTCCTGCTTCGACCAAACACCAAAAAAAGTTTTTCAGCGGTGGATTATCCCACCTCAGTAATGCTGGTGACATTTCTGAGTGTTTCAAAGCTTCTCTAAGTGGTTTCACTGCAATGTGGAACGCCGTTCGGACTCGGCTATAAAAAGGAGGTCCCTTGTCATTGAGCTTAACATGGAATCGGGCAGCACTCAGTGATAAGAGAGAAGTTCACCAATGTGGTATCACAATGGACTGAATAGTCTAAGTGAGCCTGATACATCGGGCTGCCACCTAACCTAACCTATAGTAAATATTGTCAAAATTTTATATCTATAAAAAAAATTTATCAAAATATTATTTCTATAGAAAATGTGAAAATTTTATTTCTATAGGAAATTTTGTCAAAATTTTATTTCCATAGAAAATTGTGTCAAAATTTTATTTCCATAGAAAATTTTATCCAATTTTTATTCTATAGGAAATTTTGTCAAAATTTTTATTCTATAGGAAATTTTGTGAAAATTTTATTTCCATAGAAAATTTTCTCCAATTTTTATTCTATAGGAAATTTTGTCCAATTTTTATTCTATAGGAAATTTTGTCCAATTTTTATTCTATAGGAAATTTTGTCAAAATTCTATTTTTAAAGAAAAATTTTATTCTTATAGAAAATTTTGTCAACAATTTATTTCTATAGAAAATTTTGTCAAACTTTTATTTCTTTAGAAAATTTTGTCAAATTTTTATTTCTATAGAAACTTTTGACAAAATTTTATTTCCATAGAAGATTTTGACAAAATTTTATTTCTATAGAAAATTTTGTAAAAATTTTATTTCTATAGGCAATTTTGTCAAAATTTTATTTCTATAGTAAATTCTGTCAAAATTTTATATCTATAAAAATTTTATCAAAATATTATTTCTATAGAAAATGTGAAAATTTTATATCTATAAAAATTTTGTCAAAATTTTATTTCCATAGAAAATTTTGTCAAAATTTAATTTCTATAGGAAATTTTGTCAAAATTTTATTTCCATAGAGAATTTTGTCAAAATTTTATTTCTATAGGAAATTTTGTCAAAATTTAATTTCTATAAAAAATTTTGTCAAAATTTTATTTCTATAGGAAATTTTGTCAAAATTTTATTTCCATAGAAAATTTTATCCAATTTTTATTCTATAGGAAATTTTGTCCAATTTTTATTCTATAGGAAATTTTGTCGAAATTTATTTATTTTTAATGAAAAAAAATTTATTCTTATAGAAAATTTTGTCAACAATTTATTTCTATACAGAATTTTGTCAAATTTTTATTTCTATAGAAACTTTTGACAAAATTTTATTTCTACAGAAAATTTTGTCAAAATTTTATTTCTATAGAAAATTTTGTCAAATTTTTATTTCTATAGAAACTTTTGACAAAATTTTATTTCCATAGAAGACTTTAACATTTTATTTCTATAGAAAACTGTGACAAAATTTTATTTCTATAGAAAATCTACCAAAATCAAGAATTCTGCCAATCTACAAAACACTAAAAAATATACCATTTTTTGTAGAATTCTACCAACTGTGGCAAACGGCTTAAGGGTCGGCTCTAAGCAATATTACTAAAGACACCATGTGTGTATTTCGTCTCCTTCTGGGCGTTTCAAATATATACACTATCTTATAATACTCTGTTTCTCAGTCTCAGGCGGAAAAAAAATCACATTTCATGTTTCACATATGCGGACGAATGTGGTATAGACAAAATTCCTCTCAAAAATGTTGAAATCCTGTAATAAAAAATAAAATATCCTCATTTTGGAATATGTTTATTTCTTCACTGTCAATGTTCTTAAGGCAGAATAATTCCGTATAGAGTAATTGTGAAGAAAAAGTACCAAATGGCTCTCGGTCGTACCGCGGTGCCTTTGCCAGTCGATATGTATCAAAAAAGCACACAAGTGTCAACTTTATCAACCCTGTTTGGAAATCCTATTTCTTCCCGTTTGGCCAATTTATGTGGATGATTATATAGCATTTTTTGGATTCCTATATATTTTCACATATAGGTGGAACTGTATCGAGTATTCACATACGTTTTTTCCTCACCCATACTTTTCGTGGCTTTTAAACAATATAATGGGCTATCATGTAGACGTCATTTCTAGTGCCAAAAATATACTAGTGTAAACTTAACTTGGTAACACTTCATGTCAACTACCCTGTATAACCTAAATTAACCTAACTTCTGTTAAGTTAAAAAAAAATATTGTTTTTCTATGTTTGCATTTTTCTTGCACACATCGCTTGGATTGCCGCCCCTTTGTAAATCTCTGCCAATTTGATATTTATTCTTTTCAATTTTTTTTCTTTTCTTTATATAATTTTGATCTTGCATACAATTTGAGATGTTGTAGCATGTGTTCGAATTTCATGTTTCAGCTGTTGCATCTCTTGCATTGTAAATTTCAAAAGAAATTTGTTTTGCTTCTATTAAAATGGGATAGTGCTTTAAAAAGCATCAATATAATGCACTCAAGTATTTTCAGTAAAGCACACCACAACATACACTGGAAAAAATATATTGATCGAATGTTAAAGATTGTGTGAGTGTAAGTTTAGAAGAAACAAGTATATATGGCCGTAAGTTC
Organism: Haematobia irritans; assembly: GCF_050003625.1. NCBI lineage: Eukaryota > Metazoa > Arthropoda > Insecta > Diptera > Muscidae > Haematobia > Haematobia irritans. The sequence goes on from NC_134400.1 coordinate 24,643,694, forward strand.
GGCCAGGCCGAATCTTATGTACCCTCCACCATGCACGCACAGAAAAAACATGTTTGGACATGGTTGCCGCATCCATTTAATGCTTATTTAGAGTATGTAATTGTCGCGAAAACCATGTATTTGGTCTTTGTAAAAATAATTTTCGAGCGGAGAAAAATATATGTTGGTAATAAGCATTTAAATGGTTCTCAAATGCCGCAAACATGTTCTATTATTTAAATGATAGAATTTGAGACCATTATATGGTCAGGAAAATCATGTATCTGACCATTCAATTTTTTGACTTTTTTGCAGAGAAAAAAATATTTTTATAGTTTACGTATAGACATGTCTACAACCATTACATGGCCATAAAGACCATGTACATTGTTTTCGTGACCATTTAATTTTTTAATTTTTTTGCAGCGACAAGAATTTTATAAAAACATTGAGCAGGTACACACGATTTTCATTTTGCGCGTCAGTCGTGTGTTGATTGTTTCTTGGAATGGACGGATAATACGGAATTATTGTGTTTTGTGTTAATTTATTTATTCAGAAATGGCACGTGGTTTTATGTGAATACAAAAAAGGAAAGTGTAATTGAAAAAAATATACCTGGTTTTTGTTCTGCATTTTGATATATGGTATAATTTATTTTTATTTGCAGTTACATGATGTCTGCGTTTGTACATTTGATGGGCACGAAGTAAATATGGAATGATTACTTATTGTTGAAATTGAACCAAACTAGAGTGTGTAAAAATATGTGAAGTTTGCTTGCACGACATTATAAATACAAATAAACAATGAATTAGTTTATAAATAAATAAAAACAAATAAATAAAGTTGATTTTGTGTTTTCTTTTCTCAAGTGGCGTCCTTTTTCCGACGACGAAAAAAGTTTTTTCATAAAAATCAAAACATTTTAGGTTGTGACCATGTTCTTTTAACTAGAAGAAAAACATTTTTGACGAATAACATAACATTTTAGATCGTGACCATTGTCTTTTAATGGAAACAAAATTCTTTTTATCAATATAATAACATTTTAGATGAGGACAATTGTATTTTTCTTAGAACCATGTTCACTGAGCCAACATGGTTGCAGGTTAAAATGTTACATGGTGGCCGCAAAAATAGCTGCTATCATATTATTTTGCTCTTCGAATATGATTGTGGCAATCATGTTTCTTCTCTGCGTGTGGATTCCGTAGAAACTTCTACGAAAAACTGTCATCCACAATCAAATTACTTGGGTTGTGGTATCTTAAAACTTCTTAACATCGTTTTCTAAATTGTGAGTTAGTCCATACGTGGTAGAGAGCCAGAATTGAAATATTGGGATCGCTTATATGGCGGCTATATACAATTATGACCTTGATATGGACCAATTATTGTGTGATTGGAGATCGATTTCTCTGAGGGCTATATATAACTATAGACCGATGTGGACCTAGATAGGCATGGTTGTTAACGGCCATATACTAGCACAATGTACCAAATGTCAACTGACTCGGATGAAATTTGCTCCTCCTAGAGGCTCCAAAACCAAATCTCGGGATCGGTTTATATGGATCACTTTTGGCATGGCTGTTAAATATCATATACTACCAAGACGTACAAAATTTCAACCAGATCAGATGAATTTTGCTTCTCCAAAAGGCAACGGAGGTAAAATCTGGGGATCGGTTTATATGGGGGCTATATATAATTATGGATCGGCTCAGAAGGTGATTCTGGGTCGATCGGTATATATTTTATAGAGTCTAAAATCAATATTTTTGGTAGGCACATTTGTTGCTAGATCAAAATTATTATACCCTGACCACTATGTGGTTTAGGGTATGAAACGCTAACAGAGCACTGTAAAGAGTTAACAGAGGGTCTAACCAATGATTTATTTATTTTTTGATCACCAGGAAATATATTGAATGTACTACCTGACCAATTTACTTGATCTACAATAAAACCACTCAATTGTGGGATCGTCACTCGCACCTAAATTCACACATATGTCTCATAATTTTGCAGAAAATTGAATTTTTGGCGATAGGACTCCAGTGGCCATTGTGGCCACTTGAACAATTGTCCCACTATGACCTATACATCAAATGAAAGAGTTTGGAGATCTCTATCGATATGTAGTGTAATTTTTTAGATATCGAAAGAACTCCTCACGCCCTTTCATTTGATGTATCGGTCATGGTGGGACAATTGTGCTAATTTTACGAAATGTTCATTTCTATTAAGAAAAAGTTAATTAATTGATTACCAAGGTCTTAATGTATTAAAACTATTTAAAACTTGCTTCACAGAACTCATCTATTTCCTTAAATTCAATAGAAACAAATTTAAGTATTTTAACCGAAAGTTTTTTTTTTTCTTAACGAACCAACAAATTTCATGAATAATTCAAAACTTGTAATTTAACAAACGTCACCTTCGTTGTACGACCCTTCAATGTTGATCACATACACATTTCTTTCTTTTTTTTCCAACACTACTTCATAAAATGAATATAAAAGTGGCAGATTCCTGTGCTTATTAGCAACAATGATGCTATTTTTTCTTGTTTTGTGGTATTTCTATGTGGTGGACATTATTCATGAGTGACAAACAAGAAAGTTTCAATCGTCTTCTTCAATGCTTGTCCCTTTTGCGGTAGTAGTGGTTGTTATCGGTGGTCATCAAATGTATTAGTTTACCTTTATTCCTCCCTAGAGGTTGATCCAGTTGATGATTGAACAATGCTTCTATTTATTTGTCACAGGAGTTTATTCGTATTTGTATATTGGGATGTTCCCCAAAAAAATTTTGTCAAAATTTAATTTTATAGAAATTTTGTCAAAATTTTATTTCTATGGAAAATGTTGTCAAAAATTTATTTCTATAAAAAATTTTGTCAAAATTTTATTTCTATAGAAAATTTTGTCAAAATTTCTTTCTATAGAAAATTTTGTCAAAATTTTATTTCTTTAGAAAATTTTGTCAAAATTTTATTTCTATGGGCAATTTTCTCAAAATTTTATTTCTATAGAAAATCTTGTCAAAATTTCTTTCTATAGAAAATTTTATCAAAATTTTATTTCTATAGAAAATTTTGTCAAAATTTTATTTCTATAGAAAATGTTGTCAAAATTTTATTTCTATGGACAATTTTCTCCAAATTTAATTTCTATAGAAAATTTTGTCAAAATTTTATTTCTATGGACAATTTTCTCCAAATTTTATTTCTATAGAAAATTTTATCAAAATTTTATTTCTATAGAAAATTTTGTCAAAATGTTATTTCTATAGAAAATGTTATCAAAATTTTATTTCTATAGAAAATGTTGTCAAAATTTTATTTCTATGGCCAACTTTATCCAAATTTTATTTCTATAGAAAATTTTGTCAAAATTTTATTTCTATAGAAAATTTTGTCAAATTTTATTTCTATAGAAAATGTTGTCAACATTTTATTTCTATGGACAATTTTCTCCAAATTTTATTTCTATAGAAAATGTTGTCAAAATTTTATTTCCATTGAAAATTTTGTCAAAATTTTATTTCTATAGAAAATGTTGTCAACATTTTATTTCCATCGAAAATTTTGTCAAAATTTTATTTCTATAGAAAATTTTGTAAAAATTTTATTTCTATAGAAAGTTTTATCAAAATTTTATTTCTATAGAAAATTTTCTATCTATAGAAAATTTTATTTCTACAGAAAATTTTGTCAAAATTTTATTTCTACAGAAAATTTTGTCAAAATTTTATTTCTATAGAAAATTTTGTAAAAATTTTATTTCTGTAGAAAATTTTGTCAAAATGTTATTTCTATAGAAAATTTTGTCAAAATTTTATTTCTACAGAAAATTTTGTCAAAATTTTATTTCTATAGAAAATTTTGTCAAAATTTTATTTCTGTAGAAAATTTTGTCAAAATTTTATTTCTATGGAAAATGTTGTCATTTTTTTTCGTATAGAAAATTTTATCAAAATTTTATTTCTATAGAAAACTTTGTCAAATTTTTACTTCTATAGAAAAGTTTGTCAAATTTTATTTCTATAGAAACTTTTGTGAAAATTTTATTTCTATAGAAAATTTTGTCAACATTTTATTTCTAGAGTTGGAAAGACTCCTTTACTATCGCTCGTTAATTTTTGATCCCACTATCACATATCCGAAACATTTTTTGAAAGAAATAGTAGCATCCAAAATTATCACATGTTGAATCTTAACAACAATTCCACTTAATTACCTCCATCACAAGGACAGCAAAACACTTACATCCGATAACACTTTTCGTAATTATAGGCTATGTATCATACGGCAATTAACATAAGAGCTATTACTTGCAATCTTATTAATGTAAAAGGAAGAAAAAACAACCCTTGAAATATGCGAAATGCCAAATAAATACCTACAATCACCGTTGCCCAGAGTCACGTACTGTGTCCCATAAGTGGGATTACATGATGATGTTTATGCCACTTTTGTCTTTCACAGCATGAAGCCCTTGGAAATGAATTCAATGAATGCTCTTTCCTTGAGTTGTTCATGTTTATCCCTACGGAGTAGATGGCTCAAAGACGTTAGAAGTATTGTCGGTACAGGTATAGAAGATTGCAAAAATCATAATCAAAAATCATAATTAAAATGGCTGTAAATGCTTTCATAGAAATGAAAACAGAATCTGGCTATAGGATAGCTAGAAGATTTGGCTCGCGCAGCCTCTAAAAGAAGCAAATTTCATCCTATCCGGCTGAAATTTGGTACATGGTGTTAGAATATGGTCGCTAACAATCATGCAAAAATTGGTCCACATCGGTCCATAATTATAGACAACCCCCATATAAACCGATACACAGATTTGGCTTGCGGAGCCTAAATATTGGAGGAGCAAAAGTCATCCGATTCGTTTAAAATTTGGAATGTGGTTTTAGTATATGGCCTTTAACAACCATGCAAATATTGGTCTATATCGGTCCATAACTATATATAGTCCCCATATAAACCGATCCCCAGCCTCTCGGAGTAGTAAATTTCATCCTAGTAGGTTGAAATTTGGTACGTGGTCTAAGTAATTAATCTTTAAAAACCATGCAAAAATTCGTCTATATCGGTCCATAATTATATATAGCCCCCATATAAACCGATCCCCAGATTTGACCTCCGAATCCTCTCGGAGTTGTAAATTTCATCCGAGCCGGTTGAAATTTGGTACGTGGTCTATGTATTTGGTCTTTAAAAACCATGCAAAAATTCGTCCCTATCGGTCCAATTATATATGGCCCCCATATAAACCGATCCCCAGATTTGACTTCCGGAGCCTCTTGGAGGAGCAAAATTCATCCGATTCGGTTGAAATTTGTTACATTGTGCTAGTATATGGCCGCTAACAACCATGCCAAAATTGGTCCATATCGGTGTATAGTTATATATATAGCCCCCAGATAAACATATCTCCAATCACACAAAAATTGGTTCATATCTGTTCGTAATCGTATATAGTCCCCTTATAAAGGGACCCCCATATTTCAATTCGGCTCTCTAATTACCGCTCAAAACTTCATATCTGTTGGTAATTATTTATACACTTCCCTATATACCATATACCGGGTCAAGAACTGAATTATATACGTACACTCGAAAAAAGTGAACTCTCTATTTCACTAAAGAAAATTTAACTTTATTTTACTTCATGGAATTATTAAGTTTCCTTTTCTCTAATAATTTTTTGTGTACGTTAGATAAATTAACTAAAACCGAGGAAAAAAAAAAATAAACTCAAAAAAATAAACTAAATTCGTGTCTTCCACAAAATAGTTCAGAATTTCTTTAAATTTGTAAATTTTACCAAAAATCCGTCCATCATGAACTTCGTATGTCACTAAAGACATTCTTGCAATTTTGAACTCCTACAAAATTTTTCCTTCAAACTACAAAATTTTCTTTAACAAGTGAAAAAACTTAGTTATGTCTAATAAATTTTCTTGAATTTGTAGAAAAATATTTACTTATTTTTATGACATCGGCGTGATGCCAACGTTTGTAATACTGTTTAGTTAAAATTTTCTACAAATATTCAAGATTTTCTAAAATTAACCGAAAGTTTTCTTCCTGGTGGGTTCACTGTTTTTTTTTTTCGTCTAATATATACCACGTATGGACTAACTTACAATTTAGAGGACGATGTTTAGAAGTTTTAAGATGGCAAGTTCATCGGCAAATTCTACCACAAACCAAGTAATTCGATTGTGGATGACAGTCTTTAGTAGAACTTTCTACGCAATCCATGGAGGAGGGTACAGATTCGGCCTGGCCGAACTTACAGCCGTATATACTTGTTTTAATTGTTCGTGTTGTTTTGTTATTGTTGGTTTATTCTTCAATCGTTATTGTTATTTTTGATTTCAGCTTAAAACCATGCATTGACTAAACTACAAGTGTAGCTTAATCAACAGAGGAAAAGAATTTATTTGGGCAAAGCCCAATAGACTGCAAGGTGGTTGCACCTTTCGAAATTACCACATTCCTCATCAGCATCCTCTACTTGCAGCAAAACTATAAACCAATTATCAGAATAAATTCTGGTAGTTCACTAAACCCAAAGTGAACCACACTTAAACTTTCCGAAAACAGGTTTATGATAGTCGGCCTTTGCCGAAATAAATCTTTGTACAAACATTTCTCTTTTCCTTTGCCAATTTCAAATCATTGATTTGAGTGTAGTTGGCTGGGTTTATTTTGAGCGTGCTTCCTCTTACTACAAAAATTTGTTGATCAATTAAATTTTTAATTGAATAATTTTCTTGTAATTTTTTTCTGTGTGTTTTTTAAAGTAAATCGGAGCGAAATATCGACCTTCGGTGTCCATATGATTATAAATCGAGCGAAAGATATATGTGGGAGCTTTATCTAAATCTGAACAGATTTTGACCAAATTGAAATTTTACGACAAAAATTTTATTCTATGGACAATTTTTATTTCTATAGAAAATTTTGTCATAACTTTATTCCTATAGAAAATTTTCTCAAAATTTTATTTCTATAGAAAAATTTTGTCAAAATTTTATTTCTATAGAAAAATTTGTCAAAATCTACCAACAATAAAAAATATACCATTTTTGGTAGAATTCTACCAAATCTGGCATCCGTGCTCAGTTGCCGGCCCTAAGCATTATTGCCAAAGACACCATGTGTCTATCTCGTCTCCTTCTGGATGTTGCAAACATATGCACTAACTTACCTTGTTTCACAGTCTGGCGCTGATATTTATTCGTTGCCTCGGAATAAATATCAGCATTTTTCTTTTTGCGATATATTAACCAACAAATAAATGTCAGTTAAAAATTCCAATACATAGCGGAATCTTCAAATTTAAACATGTTTTCCTAATTAAAAAATAATAATAAATAAAATCAAAAATGGTTTCAATTTGAACAAGTATGTACGGCCGTAAGTTTGGCCAGGCGAAGCTTGGATTACGTAGAAACTTCTTCTAAACACTGCCATCCACAATCGAATTACTTAGGTTGCGGTAACACTTGCCGATGGCAAGGTATCTTAAAACTTCCTAACACTGTCTTCTAAATTTCACGGTAGTCCATACGTAGTATATATTAAACTAACAAAGGCCGATTAAATACGTATATAACTAAGTTTGACAAAATTTTGTATAGAAATAAAATTTTGATAAAAGTTTCTATAGAAATAAAATTTTGACAAAATAAAATTTTGACAAAATTTTCTATAGAAATAACATTTTGACAAAATTTTCTATAGAAATAAAATTTTGACAAAATTTTCTATAGAAATACAACTTTGACAAAATTTTCTATAAAAATAAAATTTTGCCAAATTTTCTATAGAACAAAAATGTTGACAAAATTTTCTATAGAAATAAAATTTTGACAAACCTTTCTATAGAACAAAAATTGTGACAAAATTTTCTATAGAAATAAAATTTTGGGTAGATTATTTTTGGCTCGAGTGGCAACCATAGGCTAGGTTAGGTTAGGTGGCAGCCCGATGTATCAGGCTCACTTAGGCTATTCAGTCCATTGGTGAACTTCTCTCTTATCACTGAGTGCTGCCCGATTCCATGTTTAGCTCAATGACAAGGGACCTCCTTTTTATAGCCGAGTCCGAACGGCGTTCTAAATTGCACTGAAACCACTTAGAGAAGGTTTGAAACCCTCAGAAATGTCACCAGCATTACTGAGGTGGGATTATCCACCGCTGAAAAACTTTTTGGTGTTCGCTCGAAGCAGGAATCGAACCCACGACCTTGTGTATGCAAGGCGAGCATGCTAACCATTGCACCACGGTGGCTCCGTGGTACAATGGTGGCAACCATGATTATGAACGATATGGACCAATTTCTGTGTGATTGGGGATCGGCTATATATAACAATAGACCGATATGTACCAATTTTGGCATGGTTATTAGCGGCCATATACTAACACCACGTTCCAAATTTCAACCGGATCGGATGAATTTTGCTTCTCCAAGAGGCTCCGTAGGTCAAATCTGGGGAACGGTTTATATGGGGGCTATATATAATTATGGACCGATATTGACCAATTTTGGCATGGTTATTAGCGGCCATATACTAACACCACGTTCCAACTTTCAACCGGATCGGATGAATTTTGCTCCTCCAAAAGGCTCCGGAGGACAAATCTGGGGATCGGTTTATATAGGGGCTATATATAATTATGGACCAATATGAACCAATTTTTGCATGGTTGTTAGAGACCATATACCAACACCATGTACCAAATTTCAGCCGGATCGGATGAAATTTGCTTCTCTTAGAGGCACCGCAAGCCAAATCGGGGGGTCGGTTTATATGGGGGCTATATATAATTATGGACCGATGTGGACCAATTTTTGCACAGTTGTTAGAGACCATATACTTACACCATGTACCAAATTTCAGCCGGTTCAAATGAAATTTGCTTCTCTTAGAGGCTCCGCAAGCCAAATCTGGGAATCGATTTATATGGGGGCTATATATAATTATAGACCGATTTGGACCAATTTTTGCATGGTTGTGAGAGACCATATACAAACACCATGTACCAAATTTCATCCGGATCGGATGAATTTTGCTCCTCCATGAGGCTCCGAAAGCCAAATCTGAGCGTCGGTTTATAGGGGAGCTATACGTAAAAGAGGTCCGATTTGGCCCATTTTCAATACCATCCGACCTACATCAATAACAACTATTTGTGCCAAGTTTCAAGTCGATAGCTTGTTTCGTTCGGAAGTTAGCGTGATTTCAACAGACGGACGGACATGCTTAGATCGAATCAGAATCTCACCACGACCCGGAATATATATACTTTATGGGGTCTTAGAGCAATATTTCAATGTGTTACAAACGGATTGACAAAGTTAATATACCCCCATCCTATGGTGGAGGGTATAACAAAGTCCTATACTTTAAAATGTGTGTGGAATACAAAAACGTCCCAGCAAAAAAAGCGTCGCCAAAAAAGTAGTGAAAATGTTCTTTTTGGATCCGGAAGTGGTGCAAAATTAGCACAGAAGCGACGATTTTAACATGGGCTTGTCATAGGACGGATGTCCTCCATTTCAATAGCCGTTGCACTGAATTTGCATCACTTCTTAAGGTGTAATGCGAATCCAATGATTTGGATGTGAATAACGGAATTTTGTGATATTTTGACAAATAAATAATTTTTAAAAATTTTTTATGATTTTTAATGCATTATCACGCTTGTCTGGAACGTTTGACATCAAATATTTTCAAAAATTCGCAATTTTTCTAGAAAGTAATTAGCATTTTTTCGGCAAAATTTAAATAATTTGCACCATTTTATTAATTTTTAATCTGTTTTTAACCCATTTGAAATAATACAATTTTAAATTTCCCATTAAAAATATGAAAAAAGCGAGTTATAAAAAATTGACTCAAATGAACTTCCTGTGCAGTTAAAATAAAAAACATCTTTGGGAGGACATTTTTGGAAGTGCTTTTAAAGTTGTGCCTTAAGAAGAACTTCCAAATTTTGTTGCTGGGGTAATAAAAAGTGCAGAGGCGAGGAATGTAATCAGCAAATTTATTGGTGTTCCGACGCATGCTGTGTAACTCAATTGAAGAATCGACGCATTCGAATACAACGTACGCACGCATGACCGCATGGTATGTAATTCAACCTTAAGTGCTGAATAGAAACGTCGTATACCGAGTGTATTTAATTTAAATGAGTCACCCATATTCTCATAGTCTAATTTAAATGGGGTATATCTCATGCATCTTTTTTTAACTCTAGACAAAAAATGAGTCACTTCAGAGCTGAAGAACTGGAGTATGGTCTAAATGCAGGCATCTATATCTTATGAAGCTCCTATACGCATCCATTTTTGCGAATCAACTGACTGCGGGAGAATTTTGAAATCAAGTGCCGAATTTCAAGTCAATTAACAGACTTTAATTTAAATTTGATTAAAAATTTAATTACGAGTATATCAGTTTAGTTTAAAATTGATTACATTCTCAGCGTCAATCAAAATTTTAATTGAAAAAATGTTGGTGATATATTTCCCTATTTATGTGCAAACATAATGTGAATACAAATATGTACAATCATCGGCGCTTCAAAATAATTACTAAGGGCTAAATTTCTGAGCACCGCACTGAAAAAAAGCATACCCTGTTCCAAAGATTTTGTCTCTGCTTCAAAAATTTTGGTATTGATTCCGAGCCAAAGAAGCGGAGAATACAGTAAGGATACTTTTAAGACATAATTCTCTTTTAGATTTGGGTTTTGTGTACTTGCTTCTAGAAAGCAAATATGAATTTTTCGTTTTTATACCCTCCACCATAGGATGGGGGGTATATTAACTTTGTCATTCCGTTTGTAACACATCGAAATATTGCTCTAAGACCCCATAAAGTATATATATTCTGGGTCGTGGTGAAATTCTGAGTCGATCTGAGCATGTCCGTCCGTCCGTCTGTTGAAATCACGCTAACTTCCGAACGAAACGAGCTATCGACTTGAAACTTGGCACAAGTAGTTGTTATTGATGTAGGTCGGATGGTATTGCAAATGGGCCATATCGGTCCACTTTTACATATAGCCCCCATATAAACCGATTCCCCGATTTGGCTTGCGGGGCCTATAAGGGAAGCAAATTTCATTCGATCCGGCTGAAATTCGGTACATGGTGTTAGTATATGGTCTCTAACAACCATGCAAAAATTGGTCCATATCGGTCCCTAATTATATATAGCCCCCATATAAAACGATTCCCCAATTTGGCTTGCGGAGCCTCTAAGAGAAGCAAATTTCATCCGATCCGGCTGAAATTTGGTACATGGTGTTAGTATATGGTCTTTAACAACCATGCAAAAATTGGTCCATATCGGTCCATAATTATATATAGCCCCCATATAAACCGATCCCCCGATTTGGCTTGCGGGGCCTATAAGGGAAGCAAATTTCATCCGATCCGGCTGAAATTCGGTACATGGTGTTAGTATATGGTCTCTAACAACCATGCAAAAATTGGTCCATATCGGTCCATAATTATATATAGCCCCCATATAAACCGATCACCAGATTTGACCTCCGGAGCCTCTTGGAAGACCAAAATTCATCTGATTCAGTTGAAATTTGGTACGTGATGTTAATAAAGGGTGATTCTTTTGAGGTTAGGATTTTCATGCATTAGTATTTGACAGATCACGTGGGATTTCAGACATGGTGTCAAAGAGAAAGATGCTCAGTATGCTTTGACATTTCATCATGAATAGACTTACTAACGAGCAACGCTTGCAAATCATTGAATTTTATTACCAAAATCAGTGTTCGGTTCGAAATGTGTTTATCGACAAATTTTGTTCAGCGATGAGGCTCATTTCTGGTTGAATGGCTACGTAAATAAGCAAAATTGCCGCATTTGGAGTGAAGAGCAACCAGAAGCCGTTCAAGAACTGCCCATGCATCCCGAAAAATGCACTGTTTGGTGTGGTTTGTACGCTGGTGGAATCATTGGACCGTATTTTTTCAAAGATGCTGTTGGACGCAACGTTACGGTGAATGGCGATCGCTATCGTTCGATGCTAACAAACTTTTTGTTGCCAAAAATGGAAGAACTGAACTTGGTTGACATGTGGTTTCAACAAGATGGCGCTACATGCCACACAGCTCGCGATTCTATGGCCATTTTGAGGGAAAACTTCGGAGAACAATTCATCTCAAGAAATGGACCGGTAAGTTGGCCACCAAGATCATGCGATTTGACGCCTTTAGACTATTTTTTGTGGGGCTACGTCAAGTCTAAAGTCTACAGAAATAAGCCAGCAACTATTCCAGCTTTGGAAGACAACATTTCCGAAGAAATTCGGGCTATTCCAGCCGAAATGCTCGAAAAAGTTGCCCAAAATTGGACTTTCCGAATGGACCACCTAAGACGCAGCCGCGGTCAACATTTAAATGAAATTATCTTCAAAAAGTAAATGTCATGGACCAATCTAACGTTTCAAATAAAGAACCGATGAGATTTTGCAAATTTTATGCGTTTTTTTTTTAAAAAAAGTTATCAAGCTCTTAACAAATCACCCTTTATATGGCCTCAAACACCCATGCAAAAATTGGTCGATATCGGTCCGTAATTATATATGCCCCATATAAACCGATCCCCAGATTTGACCTCCGGAGCACCTTGGAAGAGCAAAATTCTTCCCATTCGGTTGAAATTTGGTACGTGATGTTAGTATATGGTATCCAACAACCATGCAGGAATTGGTTGCTATCAGTCCATAATTATATATAGCTCCCATATAAACCGATCGTCAGATTTGACCTCCGGTGCCTTTTGGAGAAGGAAAATTGAAATTTGGTACGCAATCCATGGTGGAGGGTACATAAGATTCGGCCTGGCCGAACTTACGGCCGTATATACTTGTTTGAGCTTGTTTTCGTCATATGCTATCAAAGTTCTTTAAAAACGAGTTAACGACAACTTTTTTCCAAATTCAGACATAAAATCTTTGACCTCACGACAATATCTTTTTCAGTGCGGTTAAACCGCATGTCAAAAATTAAAAAAAAAAAAAACGGAAAAAGTCAAAAAGTTTATTTTTTTAAAAAATTTTAAAAGTCGAAAACTACAAATAGTCGAATCTTTTTGATTCTAATTATAATTCATAATATTTACTTTGGATTAATGGGAAACTACCTTGGAAAGTAAGTCGGCGATGTAAGTCCTGTCTTGGTTACTACGAACTCAAGTGATTAATACTTCCTATATTTCTTGTACAATATATTTTGCCAAATAAAAATGCCGACGGTATTTGTTCATAATTAAAATCGTAGACTTTATATTGAAGTTTACATATCTACACACATGTATGTTTGTAGCAAACTGTTTGAGTTTCCAAGGATGGCGTTCAACGTTAGTAACGGCCAATCAGAAAAATATGCGCTTCGAACAAAGCCTCTATGTAAAATATGGGCGTTTTTCGTTTTTTTTCGCTCAGTCCTGTCCAGCCTCAGTTCAATGTTATGAGTTTTAGAGCCATAGCCATCGTTTAGAGCAGGTTTTGCATGTGGTTCACCATTGTAGCCATAATTGATTATGTTGTTTATTTTTCAAAAAAAAAGACAACTCAGACATTTGGGAAATACAGGGAATTTTATTCAAGGGGTTGAAGTGGAATTGTTCATTAATTAAAAGCAAATTTGTTTTTTTTTTTTTTTGTGTTACTATTTACATTTCCCATTCACAAGTTTGTCTATGCTAATTGGGGTAGAATAATGAAATAATGAAAACATCGACAATGTCCTATTCACAGATATGCAAATACACCTATTCCTCGCTTTGCGTCGCAGATACGTTAAAAAAAAAAAACACGATGCAAATTGAAACGACGCAAAGTGAATTATGAGTTTCTATGGCAAACCATGCAAAGATTGGAGATTGATAACAACGCAACTTCGAAACAACGCAAAACGAAACGACGCAAAGCGAGGTCTAGGTGTATAGGAATACACAAACATATCAATTCTCAAAAGGATTTTTTAATAGATATTTAGGGTGAAACATTTAAAATTATTAGAAACATTCAAATATTCACCTCATAATTCTTAATCTCTTTCTAACATAGTTACAATACGATAAAATTATACAAGAAAAAAATAAACAAATAGGTTTTGAATCATAAAAACATGTTCGACACGTGTCATCCTGGCGTATGTTGGTCTGCATATGAAAAAGATTTTTTGTGAAAGATAAATTTTGATTTTTATAACCGTCAAGGAATTTAATAACATAAATTGTTGATAACGTCTTCAGTAGCTATCCATGGTTTATATTAAAAAAAACAAAAACAAGTATATACGGCCGTAAGTTCGGCCAGGCCGAATCTTATGTACCCTTCACCATGGATTGCATAGAAACTTGTACTAAAGACTTCCATCGAATTACTTGGGTTGCGGTAACACTTGCCGATGACAAAGTATCTTAAAACTTCTTAACACCGTCTTCTCAATTGTAAGTTAGTCCATACGGGATATATATTAAACAAAGAAAACAAAACGGACGATTAAATACGTATATAATTCAGTTTGACAAAATTTTCTATTGAAATAAAATTTTGACAAAATTTTCTATTGAAATAAAATTTTTACAAAACTTTCTATTGAAATAAAATTTTGACAAAATTTTCTATAGAAATAAAATTTTGGTACACACAAAAAAATTTTTTTCTGATTCAATCACGAAATTAATTGATCCAATTAATTTTTTAATTGAAATGTCTTCAATCACAGAAATGATAGTATCAATTAAAAAATTAATTGACACTCAATTAAAAAATTAATTGATCCAATTAAATATTTAATTGATACTATTAATTTGTGTGATTGATTTTTATTTCAATTAAAAAATTTGTTGAATCAATTAAATTTTTAATTGAATATTTTCTAAAACTCAATTAAGATTTTAATTAGAAAAATTTTCGTGAAATTTTTTTCTGTGTAGATTATTTTTGGCGATCGACTATATATAACTATAGATCGATATGGACTAATTTTGGCATAGTTGTTATCGGCCAATGTACCAAATTTCACCACGTACCAAATTTCAACCGGATCGGATGAATTTTGCTCCTCCAACAGCTCCGGAGGTCAAACCTGGGGATCAGTTTAAATGGGGGCTACATATAATTATGGAACGATATGGACCAATTTTTGCATGGTTGTTAGAGACCATATATTAACAACATGTACCAAATTTCGGCCGCATCGGATGAAATTTGCTTCTCTTAGAGGCTCCGCAAGCCAAATCTGGGGATCGGTTTATATGGGGGCTATATATAATTATGGACCGATGTGGACCAATTTTTGCGCAGTTGTTAGAGACCATATACTAACACCATGTACCAAATTTCAGCCGGATCGGATGAAATTTACTTCTCTTAGAGGCTTCGCAAGCCAAATCTGGGGATCGGTTTACCTGGGGGCTATATATAATTATGGACCGCTCTGGATCAATTTTTGCATGGTTGTTAGAGACCAAATGCTAACACCACATACCAAATTTCAACCGGATCGAATGAATTTTGCTCCTCCAACAGCTCCTGAGGTCAAATCTGGGGATCAGTTTAAATGGGGGCTACATATAATTATGGAACGATATGGACCAATTTTTGCATGGTTGTTAGAGACCATATATTAACAACATGTACCAAATTTCGGCCGGATCGGATGAAATTTGCTTCTCTTAGAGGCTCCGCAAGCCAAATCTGGGGATCGGTTTATATGGGGGCTATATATAATTATGGACCGATGTGGACCAATTTTTGCGCAGTTGTTAGAGACCATATACTAACACCATGTACCAAATTTCAGCCGGATCGGATGAAATTTACTTCTCTTAGAGGCTTCGCAAGCCAAATCTGGGGATCGGTTTACCTGGGGGCTATATATAATTATGGACCGCTCTGGATCAATTTTTGCATGGTTGTTAGAGACCAAATGCTAACACCACGTACCAAATTTCAACTGGATCGAATGAATTTTGCTCCTCCAACAGCTCCGGAGGTCAAATCTGGGGATCAGTTTAAATGGGGGCTACATATAATTATGGAGCGATATGGACCAATTTTTGCATGGTTGTTAGAGACCATATATTAACAACATGTACCAAATTTCAGCCGGATCGGATGAAATTGGCTTCTCTTAGAGGCTCCGCAAGCCAAATCTGGGGATCGGTTTATATGGGGGCTATATATAATTATGGACCGATGTGGACCAATTTTTGCGTAGTTGTTAGAGACCATATACTAACACCATGTACCAAATCGGTTTATATGGGGGCTATATATAATTATGGACCGATATGGTCCATTTGCAATACCATTCGACCTACATCAATAACAACTACTTCTGCCAAGTTTCAAGTCGATAACTTGTTTCGTTCGGAAGTTAGCGTGATTTCAACAGACGGACATGGTTAGATCAACTCAGAATTTCACCACGATCCAGAATGTACACACAAAAAAATTTCACGGAAATTTTTCCAATTAAAATTTTAATTGAGTTTTAAAAAATATTTAATTGATTCAACAAATTTTTTAATTGAAACAAAAATCAATCACAAAAATAATAGTATCAATTAATTTTTTAATTGGATCAATTAACTTTTTAATTGACCTTCAATTAATTTTTTAATTGATACTATCATTTCTGTGATTGAAGACATTTCAATTAAAAATTAATTGGATCAATTAATTTCGTGATTGAATCAGAAAAAAATTTTTTTGTGTGTATATACTTTATGGGTCTTAGAGCAATATTTCGATTTGTTACAAACGGAATGACAAAGTTAATATAACCCCCATCCTATGGTGGAGGCTATAAAAAAACAATAACCGGTCTTAAGGCTTACACTGGGAAAACAGAAATCCGGAATATTTCAACAAAACAATTAAACTTCCAAAGTTTGTCGAACAATTTCTGAAAATATCATTTAGATTATATAACGAAAGGTCTGTTAAAATCTTAAGTCGGTGTCTGCCGTTCTATTTTTATAATTCTTGGTCTAGCGAACAACAATTTTTAAAATATGTACTGGCATATATAAACAATTGTAAGTAAACTTTATCCCTACTTTTTCCATATAACAACATTTAATAAGTTGTCAATAATTTGTGTATATGGGCCTTAGACTTTAAAATGTTACTAAAGCAATTTTCGAAAACCGAAAATATTTTTCCCTCCTCTATACACAAAAAAAAAAATACTTTCCTCTCAAACGAAATTTTAGGCCAAAGAACATCGTTTGAAGTATATTTGGAAAAAAGGTATATTATTTTTGTGATAAAAGTTGGCGGTTGTTACATGATGTAAAAGCTCTTTAACAAAGACTAGCTCCAACATATTTTTTTTTAAATTTCCTGGCTATTTGTATCTTCTTTATATCCTTCTAATTCAACATAATGTTTAACTCTCACCAGCTTCTCTTCTGCATTACAAACTATGTACAAAAATTCAATTTTATTTAAAAAAAAAAAATTATATAAAAAAAATCGAACGAAAACGGGTTTATAGTCAGCAATACGCATACAAGCATGCCTTTTAATAGTCCTGTGTATAATGCACACACAAGTGTATTTAAAGAAGCTTCGTTTAAAGCAAACATAACGTCTGTTGCTTAAAGCAAACATAACGTCTGTTGTAATGGTTAGCATGTCCGCCTTGCATACACAGGGTCGTGGGTTCAAACCCAGTTTCGACCAAACGCCAAAATTTTTTCAGCGGTGCATTATTCCCCCCTCTGTAATGACATTTCTGAGTGTTTTTAAAGCTTTTCTAAGTGGTTTTACTGCAGTGTGGAACGCCATTCGGACTCGACTATAAAAAGGGCAGTGATAATCAGTGATAATCGGCAGGACTAACTATGGTTACATAGTGGTATATTACATTTTTATAGCGAAATATCAAAATGTTTGATATTTGCAGTGTAAAGTCATTTGTTCTTCAGGCAAAAAAATGTTGTGAAAAACTATTTTTGTTTTTGGTGACAAAAGTTTGATATTATCAGTAAGTAATACAAAAAAATTTAATAATAGAACAACGTTTGAAATCCCCGTTTCCAAACATTTTATTTCTTCTTTATAAGTTTCAAAATGCGATTAGCCAATATTTTGTTTACTGTAATGCCTAAATTTTTAGCTTCTTTACACCTTATAAATTCTCTAAAAGGTATATTCCTATAGTAAATGTTCTTAGAGATTTATTCCTGAAGGAAGTCTTTTTATAATTTTTTTTGTATAGAAAATTTTCAACACAATGTTTTTTTATATATATATATTTTTTTTTTTTTTGTTTTCACTCGAAATTTTCTGCAAACCTTGATTTCTATGTAATAAATTTGTGCAAAATTTCACTTATTTTAGACAATTATCATACATTTTATTTCCATAGAATTTTTTTATTTTCAAAATTTTATTTCTGATGAAAATATTCTTATAAATTTTATTTCTGTAGAAAGTTTTCTCAAAATTTTATTTCTAAAGAATTTTTTCTTATAAATTTTACATTTAAAGAAAACTTTCTTCTGAATTTTATTTCTCTAGTTTTTTTTTCCCAAAATTGTATTTCAGTAAAATAATTTTAAAATTTTTTTCTTTATACAAATAAATGTTTCTGTACAAAATTTCCTCAAAGTGTATATACAAATTTTCTTATAAATTTTATTTTGTTACAAAATTTTATTTCTACATATTTTTTACAGAATTTTTGCAACATTTCTATAGGAAATAATTTTTATAGAATATTTTTATACCCTGCGCCACACTGTGGAACAGGGTATTATAAGTTAGTGCATATGTTTGCAACACCCAGAAGGAGACGAGATAGACACATGGTGTCTTTGGCAAAAAGCTCAGGGTGGGCTCCTGAGTCTATATAGCGATGTCCGTCTGCCCGTGAACACATTTTTGTAATCAAAGTCTAGGTCGCAGTTTTAGTCCAATCGACTTCAAATTTGGCACAAGTATGTGTTTTGCCTCAGAATAGATCCCTGTTGATTTTGGAAGAAATCGGTTAAGATTTAGATATAGCTCCCATATATATATATATATATATATATATATATATATATATATATATATATATATATATATATATATATATATATATATATATATATATATATATATATATATATATATATATATATATATATATATATATATATATATATATATATATATATATATATATATATATATATATATATATATATATATATATATATATATATATATATATATATATATATATATATATATATATATATATATATATATATATATATATATATTTCGCCCGATATGGACTTATATGGCCCCAGAAGCCAGAGTTTTACCCTAATTTGCCTAAAATTTTGCACAAGAAGAACAACTAGTACTATAGTCAAGTGTGCCAAATTTTATTGAATTCGGTTCAGATTTAGATATAGCTCCCATATATATCTTTCGCCCGATATGGACTAATACGGTCCCAGAAGCCAGAGTTTTACCCCAATTGGGTTGAAATTTTGCACTAGGAGTACAATTAGCAGTGTAGTCAAGTGTGCCAAATTTTATTGAAATCGGTTCAGATTTAGATATAGCTCCCATATATATCGTTCGCACGATTTACACTCATATGACCACAGTGGCCAATCTTTTACTCCGATTTAATTAAAATTTTGCACAGGGAGTAGAATTAGCATTGTAGCTATGCATGCCAAATTTGGTTGAAATCGGTTGAGATTTAGATATATCTCCCATATATAGCTTTCGCCCGATTTACACTCAAATGACCACAGAGGCCAATTTTATGCTCCGATTTATTTGAAATTTTGCACAGGGAGTAGAATTAGCATTGTTGCTATGCGTGCCAAATTTGGTTAAAATCGGTTCAGATTTAGATATAACTCCCATATATATGTTTTTCTGATTTCGATAAAAATTGTCAAAATACCAACATTTTCCTTGTAAAATCGCCACTGCTTAGTCGAAAAGTTGTAAAAATGACTCTAATTTTCCTAAACTTCTAATACATATATATCGAGCGATAAATCATAAATAAACTTTTGAGAAGTTTCCTTAAAATTGCTTCAGATTTAAATGTTTCCCATATTTTTTTACTAACATTGTGTTCCACCATAGTGCATTAGCCGACTTAAATTTTGAGTCTATAGATT
The DNA here is from genome assembly GCF_050003625.1 of Haematobia irritans. NCBI lineage: Eukaryota > Metazoa > Arthropoda > Insecta > Diptera > Muscidae > Haematobia > Haematobia irritans. The sequence continues at coordinate 24,663,898 of NC_134400.1, forward strand.
TTGTAGAAGTCTACCAAATTCTGTCCAGATCGAGTGATATTTAAATGTATGTATTTGGGACAAACCTTTATATATAGCCCCCAACACATTTGACGGATGTGATATGGTATCGAAAATTTTGATCTACAAAGTGGTGCAGGGTATAATATAGTCGGCCCCGCCCGACTTTAGACTTTCCTTACTTGTTTTGTTTTTAAGAAAATTCAAAACACAATTTTGTAGAAATTTGTCTATAGAGCCTCTATTTACTGCAATACCCCAAACCTATTATATTTTATATTTACTACACTTCCCAAAAAAAAAAAAATTGAACAGAATGACTATAAATTAAAATTAATGACTTTGAATTGCTCATACATAAATCCTTTGGACAACTTTTTCTTTTCCATTTTCATACTCACTCATGCGTAACTCCTTTATGTAGGCGAAAAATGTTTCGAATTCAATCAAAACTTTTGTCTGTCATACACAAGGGAAATGCAAACACACTTTCTCACATCCCCAAGATTTCCTGGTTGTTTAACCAGTGTTTGTTCCTTTCCCCATTGCTCTCTCGCACTTTCTCTCTCTCCCTCTCTTTTGTTCAACGAGGTGTGCTGATTGGTCCCAAAAAGTAAAGTCATTCTCTCTCAAAGTGTATTAACAGAACCCCGAATAGTCTATCTTTACTTCTGGACAACAACAAAAATGTTGGGGAAAATGATTTGCTGTTGCAGAAGTTCTAGTCATTCGTTTGTTGATTCGTTAATGCGTGGGTGGATGCTTGAATAAACAAACATCCCTTATCGGAGTATCCGTGTGGAGTGTGTGTTGCCAAACAAATGTTTTGGTCATGTAAACAGAATCCAACATTAGCCCTGAGGTGGAATTTGAATATGTCATGGACATAAATGCATAATGCGACTTTTATAGTAAAGAGGATTTTAGACATAAGTCCTAAAAGAAACAATGTAAGGTGGGATTTTTTAAATTACCCACAAGGGTTATTAATCAATAATGTGGTGCACCCCCCCATATACAATAATTTTTCTGCAGCTAAACCCTCCCCCCAGATGAATTTCTATGTTTGGAGTGATAACTGATATGTTGAGGTCATTAATAGAATGAATTAATGTTAAACTAGCCATATTTCTGTGTCTTACCAACCCTTGAAATTCGGGATCCTAATAGCTATCTCTGCCGAATAGGGACATAATTTAATGTAACGTAATTTAACACTTTTTCTGCTGAAAAGTCAACAACCGAAAGTCGTAAGTCGACTTCTCAAATATAGATTGATTTAAAGTTAAACTATACTTGGATGAAACCATTTTTCTGTCTCTTATCAATACATGCCATCACGGTTGCCACACTAGCCAAAAATAATATACCGAAATTTATAGAAAATTTTACCAAAAAACTACCAATCAAGAAAATCTTATTTTGCAAAAATCTATTGCTACAGAAAATTTTGTCAAAAATCTTTTTTTATGCAAAAATCTATTTCTATAGAAAATTTTGTCAAAATTTTATCTCTATAGAAAATTTTGTCAAAATTTTATTTCTATAGAAAATTTTGTCAAAATTTTATTTCTATGGAAAATTTTGTCAAAATTTTATTTCCATGGAAAATTTTGTTAAAATTTTATTTCTATAAAAAATTTTGTCAACATTTTAGTTCTATAGAAAATTTTCTCAAAATTTTATTTCAATAGAAAATTTTGTCAAAATTTTATTTCTGTAGAAAATTTTGTCGAAACTTTATTTCTATAGAAAGTTTTGTCAAAGTTTTATTTCTATAGAAAATTTTGTTAAAATTTTATTTCTATGGAAAATTTTCTCAAAATTTTATTTCTATGGAAAATTTTGTCAACATTTTAGTTCTATAGAAAATTTTCTCAAAATTTTATTTCAATAGAAAATTTTGTCAAAATTTTATTTCTATAGAAAATTTTGTCGAAACTTTATTTCAATAGAAAATTTTGTCAAAATTTTATTTCTATAGAAAATTTTGTCAAAATTTTAATTCTATAGAACATTTTGTCAAAATTTTTTTTCTATGGAAAGTTTTATCAAAATTTTATTTCTATAGAAAATTTTGTCAAAATTTTATTTCTATGGAAAATTTTGTCAAAATTTTATTTCTATGGAAAATTTTGTTAAAATTTTATTTCTATAGAAAATTTTGTCAACATTTTATTTCTATGAAAAATTTTATCAAAATTTTATTTCTATGGAAAATTTTGTCAAAATTTTATTTCTATACAAAATTTTGTCAAAATTTTATTTCTATAGAAAATCTTGTCAAAATTTTATTACTATGGAAAATTTTGTTAAAATTTTATTTCTATATAAAATTTTGTTAAAATTTTATTTCTATAAAACATTTTGTCAAAATGTTATTTCTATAGCAAATTTTGTCAAAATGTTATTTCTATAGCAAATTTTGTCAAAATGTTATTTCTATAGAAAATTTTTTTTCTACAGAAGATTTTGCAAAAATCTATTTCTATAAAAAATTTTGTCAAAATTTTATTTCTATAGAAAATTTTGTCAACATTTTATTTCTATGGAAAATTTTGTCAAAATTTTATTTCTATAGAAAATTTTGTCAAAATTTTATTTCTGTACAAAATTTTGTCAAAATTTTATTTCTATAGAAAATTTTGTCAAAATTTTATTGCTATAGAAAATTTTGTCAAAATTTTATTTCTATAGAAAATTATTGTCAAAATTTTATTTCTATAAATTTTGGCTGTTCCAAAAATCGAATAGTCGAAGGAAATTTTTCTTTTTAATTTTATTTCAATAGAAAATTTTGTTAAAAATGTATTTTTATAGAAAAATTTGTCAAAATTTTATTTCTATAGAAAATTTTGTCAAAATTTTATTTCTATGGAAAATTTTGTCAAAATTTTATTTCTATACAAAATTTTGTCAAAATTTTATTTCTATAGAAAATTTTATTTCTAGGAAAATTTTGTCAAAATTTTATTTCTATAGAAAATTTTGTCGAAACTTTATTTCAATAGAAAATTTTGTCAAAATTTTATTTCTATAGAAAATTTTGTCAAAATTTTAATTCGATAGAACATTTTGTCAAAAATTTTTTTTTTCTATGGAAAGTTTTATCACAATTTTATTTCTATAGAACATTTTATCAAAATTTTATTCCTATGGAAAATTTTGTCAAAATTTTATTTCTATGGAAAATTTTGTTAAAATTTTATTTCTATAGAAAATTTTGTCAACATTTTATTTCTATGGAAAATTTTATCAAAATTTTTTTTCTATAGGAAATTTTGTCAAAATTTTATTTCTATACAAAATTTTGTCAAAATTTTATTTCTATAGAAAATCTTGTCAAAATTTTATTTCTATAGAAAATTTTGTCAAATTTTTATTTCTATAGAAAATTTTGTCAAAATGTTATTTCTATAGAAAATTTTATTTCTACAGAAGATATTGCAAAAATCTATTTCTATAAAAAATTTTGTCAAAATTTTATTTCTATAGAAAATTTTGTCAAAATTTTATTTCTATAGAAAATTTTGTCAAAATTTTATTTCAATAGAAAATTTTGTCAAAATTTTATTTCTATGGAAAATTTTGTCAAAATTTTATTTCTATGGAAAATTTTATCAAAATTTTATTTCTATAGAAAATTTTGTCAAAATTTTATTTCTATACAAAATTTTGTCAACATTTTATTTCTATAGAAAATTTTGTCAAAATTTTATTTCTATGGAAAATTTTGTCAAAATTTTATTTCCATGGAAAATTTTGTTAAAATTTTATTTCTATAGAAAATGTTGTCAAAATTTTATTTCTATGGAAAACTTTGTCAAAATTTTATTTCCATGGAAAATTTTGTTAAAATTTTATTTTTATAAAAAAAATTGTCAACATTTTAGTTCTACAGAAAATTTTCTCAAAATTTTATTTCAATAGAAAATTTTCCCAAAATTTTATTTCTACAGAAGATTTTGTCAAAATTTTATTTCTATAGAAAATTTTGTCAAAATTTTAATTCTATAGAACATTTTGTCAATTTTTTTTTCTATGGAAAATTTTATCAAAATTTTATTTCTATAGAAAATTTTGCCAAAATTTTATTTCTATGGAAAATTTTGTCTAAATTTTATTTCTATGGAAAATTTTGTTAAAATTTTATTTCTGTAGACATTTTTGTCAAAATTTTATTTCTATAGAAAATTTTGTCAACATTTTAGTTCTATAGAAAATTTTCTCAAAATTTTATTTCAATAGAAAATTTTGTTAAAATTGTATTTCTATAGAAAAATTTCTCAAAATTTTATTTCTATAGAAAATTTTGTCAAAATTTTATTTCTATGGAAAATTTTGTCAAAATTTTATTTCTATACAAAATTTTGTCAAAATTTTATTTCTATAGAAAATCTTGTCAAAATTTTATTACTATGGAAAATTTTGTTAAAATTTTATTTCTATATAAAATTTTGTCAACATTTTATTTCTATGGGAAATTTTATTTCTAGGAAAATTTTGTCAAAATTTTATTTCTATGGAAAATTTTGTCAACATTTTATTTCTATAGAAAATTTTTATTTCTATGGAAAATTTTATCAAAATTTTATTTCTATAGAAAATTTTGTCAAAATTTTATTTCTATAGAAAATCTTGTCAAAACTTTATTACTATGGAAAATTTTGTTAAAATTTTATTTCTATAGAAAATTTTGTTAAAATTTTATTTCTATAGAACATTTTGTCAAAATGTTATTTCTATAGCAAATTTTGTCAAAATGTTATTTCTATAGCAAATTTTGTCAAAATGTTATTTCTATAGAAAATTTTTTTTCTACAGAAGATTTTGCAAAAATCTATTTCTATAAAAAATTTTGTCAAAATTTTATTTCTATAGAAAATTTTGTCAACATTTTATTTCTATGGAAAATTTTGTCAAAATTTTATTTCTATAGAAAATTTTGTCAAAATTTTATTTCTGTGCAAGATTTTGTCAAAATTTTATTTCTATAGAAAATTTTGTCAAAATTTTATTGCTATAGAAAATTTTGTCAAAATTTTATTTCTATAGAAAATTATTGTCAAAATTTTATTTCTATAAAAAATTATTGTCAAAATTTTGGCTGTTCCAAAAATCGAATAGTCGAAGGAAATTTTTCTTTTTAATTTTTAAAAACTTTCGATGTTAACTCGACATTATAATCCTCATCAAAATACCCAATGCAGAATGTACTTTATCTAGCCAATTCAGTGTTGCCAGGTTAGGGGTTTCCCCCCAAATTTAGGGGGTTTTTTCACGTTTAGGGGGATTTTTAGGGGTAAAATTTATTTGGGGGATTTTTTGGGGTAAAAAATTATTTCAGACCTTATAAAGTGGAGCAATTCTCAAGCAAATTCGGAACAATTCTAGCATGAGTTATGAGAAAAAAGATGCGGAAAGTCAATAAGAAGATCCTAAATACAAACAAGTATCCAATAGCATTATTTATTATAGTTATCTTTTTTTAAACTCTTCTGTTGAAAGGGCATTTTTAATATTTGACAAAATTAAAAATAATCGTATTTTAACTTAGCAGCTGGAAGCTTTTCAAGAGTAAGCCCGCTTTTTAAATTGATATACATATTGTATTACTACATCCATAGAAAAAATAATTTCCTCAGGGATGAAATTTTAAACAAACGAAAATCTCTTTTGTTTTAAAGTATTTTCTTAAATATCATTCTGTTGCTGTGGTAACAGCAACAGAAATGAGAGGACAACACCAGTGACATATGTTTTAATTTTATGTATTTAATTTATTCCCGTCGATGATTTCCGAAGGAGATCGAAATATAAAAAGTATAAAAATAAAACAGAAAATAAAACTCTGACCTCGAGCTTGAATTTACAAAACGAAAACAGAAGGTAATTTTTTATTTACTTCAAACGAAAAAAAAAATTGTGCATCAAAAGAAAACTTAGTTTTTCTAAAATTTCGTTTCTCAGGAAAGAACTCTTCTTTAAGGATATATATTTGTGTTAAATTTAACTTTTTAAAGTGTATCACTACAGGATTTTTTTCACGTAATTTTGGGACCACTTTTTGTACTTTTATATTCTGAAATTTTTTGGGGGTTTTTGAAAAAAGCTTAGACCAATTTAGGGGTTTTTTTCTTAAGATTTGGGGGGGGAAGAATCAAAAATCACCTGGCAACACTGAGCCAATTTAACTAGATAGAAAAGTTGGCTTTTCCAAATTTAAATTTTCCAAAATGAAAACCAGTACTCATGCACGCTCACGCACGAACTACTTTTAATGATTCACGTGACTCACGACAAATTCACGAGACTCCAACCGGGAATGAGCAAAGGTTAAAAAATCCATGAATAGAATATAGTCCGACAGCTAATTTCAGTTCGACAGTAAATTTCAGTTAACATACGAGTAAGAAATAAATCTTGATTTTTTTGTGAGCGTGATTTTGCAGAAATTTTATTCACGCACATTCACGAACCGATTTCATTTCTCACGCACGGCACATTTGTTTCAGTCCCATTCACGCAAATTTACGAGAGTTGCTTCACATTTCCTGTCACGACAATTTCGTGTCACGCGCACACCTTTAGACTGGACTATGTAAGGTAATTTAAAGTTTCACTACGTTAGGTGTGATATAATGTAGAAATTGTAATGAGGATCAAAATGTCGACTTTTTTAAAAATATAAAAAATCGACTATTTGACTTTTCGACTTTTTCCAAATTTTGCATTTTTGGAAAAGTCTACTTTCCGATATTCCGTGTGATATAATGTAGAAATTGTTATGACTTTTTCCAAACTTAGCATTTTTGGTAAAGTCGACTTTCCGATTTTTTTTTCAAATTTTGCAAAGTCGATTTTCGACATTTTCAAAATTTGACTCAAATTTTGCGGTTATTTAAAATATGACTTTTGACGTCGCCACCTTTTGGTGAATCTTCATCGTTAAAAAAAGATAAATCACATTCCTATTTCAATTCAAATTCGACTTTTTCGATTAATTGATTTTGGTCACTATAAAAAGTCGATTAGTCGATTATGAAAAAAAGTCTATTTTATACTTTGGTATTTTGGTATTCCTAATATGGTTGCAACAGTGTTGCCGTTGTGCCACTTTTTCAAGCGGTAATACTTTTGTGCCACCATTTTGTTGTGCCACTAAATGTAATACTTTTTACTTTTTTGCGCCAATTTTTTTTTTTTGTCATACCGTGCTAATTTTTAAATAGTTTCATATTTTGTAATAGATTTTAAACATTTGGAGAGAAAATAGCTTAAAGATTACAGATATGATTGGATACTTAACAAATAATCGATTTCACGAAGTCGAGTCAAATGTTATGTTTGTGAGCAATTTTCCTTTTTTTACCATAATATTATCAGTGTACACTTTCAATGCCTAAAAGTATGCATGAAAAATTTTTTTGTAGTAGATAAACCAAGTTATTTTTCTGAATATTAAGTTTCAAAGATCTAAACTAAAAAAATTTATTTCACTTCCCTGTATATGTTTGTGAGCAATTTTCCTTTTTTTACCATAATATTATCAGTGTACACTTTCAATGCCTAAAAGTATGCATGAAAAACTTTTTTGTAGTAGATAAACCAAGTTATTTTTCTGAATATTAAGTTTCAAAGATCTAAACTAAAAAAAATTATTTCACTTCCCTGTATAATACACTGATATATATTTTTTTAATTGTTACATTTTCCTTATGAAAATGTGTTTCACTTTTTTTACTGAGTGTGTGCCACCTTTTATGGCTTGTGACACTTTTATTTATTTATTTAAGTCTATGGATATAAATCCTTACAGACTACCGCTTAATAATAAATTATTTCTAAAATATGTTTAAATTCAGTTTTACTGAGTGAGAAATCTAGGTTATATATTTCAGATATTGAATTGAATTCTCGAAAACACCGCAATAATGGCTCATTCATAGCACTTTCTGGAAATTCTCAACGGTAACACTGGTTGGCAGTCCGTTATTTTAGGCTCATTTAGACGATATCGATACAAGATATGATGAACGTTTAACTTAATTACGGCGGACCTATTTTTTAATTTGATCTGCCAAAACATATGCCTACCAGAAATATTCATTTTAGACCCCATTAAAGGTGATACGGATCGGCTCAGAATCACTTCCTGAGTCGATTTAGCCCTTGGTGTCTGTTCGTCCGTCTGCCCGTCTATCCAAGATATTTGATGTTCGTAAGATTCAGGTCGCAATTTTTATTTTCGTATAAAGAGTTTTTTGGACACAAGGACGAACGCTATTGAATTAGGAAAAAAGGATCACATTTAGATATAGCCCCCATATACACGTATCGGCCGATTTCTTGAAATTGGATCATATTGTGCTTATTTACTAATCGATCACCATCAAGCCAAAATTGCATTCGTATTTTAAGGACACGTTTATAACCCAAGTTTGGGGCGATGGCTTTTTTGAGACTTACATTAAATGGTCAACTTTACCCTTTCCTCCAAAGGTTTCTTTGTTTGCAATATCGTATTTCAATCCTATATTTATATGTAATTTGAGATACCAAAGACGATTACGTTCTGTCACCCAAGCAACAGCTGATTGATGTCGTTTTTGTCACTGTGTCACAAGCTCTTAATCTATTCTAATATACTCATTTAAATGCATAATTAAGGGTGAGGAAAACAATGGGAAAGCATTGAATAAATGTCTGCACATGCGATACCATCTAAAGATAACAACATTCAATTGTCAGTTATCCTGCCTTTAGGGGAGGATGATGATAACAACTGCTAGCTACCATCATCAAATCAGTAACTGTCAGGATTGTGTTTTTTTACTTTTTGCAATTTGCTTTTATTCGGATGACACAGGGAAATAATCATAGAGATATTGGTAGAATGGTAAAGTTTATTTATTACCAACACGAGTCCTTGCCGCACTAAAAACTGAAAATGTATACACTTCAAAAAAATACATAGTAACAAAAATCATTGTAAAGCTATTTAATGTTACACAAAGAGTTCAATGCCAATTACAATTTTAATTGAATTTAATATCAATTACTGATTTATTTCATTCAACTAATTTTTTAATTAAAACACAAATCAATTCCAAAATTGTTTCAATTAAATTTTTAATTTCGTACATTTTTAATTTCGACAGTGTGGATCATTTAATTTTGTGATTAAAGACAAAAAATATTTTTTTTCTGTATGGTAGTAGCCATGAAATAAAAGAATGACAATGTCATCTTCGATACTTTTAATTAAAAAAAATATATAAATTTAGGCTTTCATTTTCTTTATAATACCATAATACCAACGAAATGTTTCATTCAAATTGAGTCAACGAAACAATTTCATAGATACAACGTAAAATTTCCTAACTGGTATGAACTTTCTGTTTGATAACGAAACATTTCATAATATTAATGAGCATTTACATCGTCTTAGAGAAGTTCACCAATGTGGTATCACAATGGACTGAATAGTCTAAGTGAGCCTGATACATCGGGCTGCCACCTAACCTAACCTACATCGTCTTAATGACAAAATGTTCATTATGGCAATAAAAAAAATTTAATTAATTCTATAATTTTTTTAATTGAAATTTTCTCAATTACGAATATTATAGTATCTGTCACTGAATTAATTAGAAATAAAAACTATTGGGGTATGTTCCGATATTCGTAATCGCAAGACGCAAAATTTTCATTTGGCCATATTTTCTTCACCCTAAAACATCCAAATTTAAAATTTGGCAACATAGTTATCTTGCGATTTGCGATTCCGAATAATGGAACATGAGAGATAATTATTTGATTAAAATTGATAAAAAAAAATAACTTTTAATTGAGGCTATAAATTTTTAATTATATTATAATCTCTTTATTTATACTTATAATGAAATAATTTTCTTGTGTGCGTTCATATGAATTCTCCGAACATAATTATAGTTGAGTTTTTTATTTAAGTTTTGTTGTTGTTGTTGTTTTTCGACCTTTTTGTTTAATACCTTATGTTTTCTTTTATAAATTTAAGCTCGAGGTCAAAATTTAATTTGCATTTTCTTTTTTTTACAATTCTATATTTCTCCTTTTAGTAAAAGACGACCGGCATATCACCCAAAGGACATGTCGCCCAGTGTACCGATTCTTCTCTTGTTTACCGAGAAAAGAAACATAGCAACATCATGACAATGACATTTACTCGACCTCAATGAAGAAAAAAATAATTTTGTTACTATGACAAGGTTATGTTTCTCACCACAAAAACACATGAACATTAAGGGGGAGAGGGTAGTTATGTACGGGTGTTAATTTTGCATAATTTGTTCATTGGTTGTATTTCGTTTTTTTTGTCCTTCGTAAAATGACACGTTCCAGCAATTTATGTCCTATTGCGGGTATATGTACTTCAAAACAAATGTAAATGGTTGGCAACTCTGCTCGCAAAAAAAGTAATCAGACCGTGGCGGTTACGCATGAATAATATCTGTCTATGTGTATTTTCGTTTCAGCAATCATGAGTCCTTTTTAAAGTTAAGGGCACAATTGGTGTGATACTTGGGACAGTTTAAGTCATCGCATTTAGGAAATCTTTATACCAAAGCTGGTCCCATACAGCGCAGAGAGATAGAGAGAGAGAAAATTTTATTTCTATAGAAAATTTTCAGAAATTTTTGGAATTTTTCATTTCTATAGGAACTTTTTTAAAAATCTAATTTCTATAATAAATTTTCGGAAAATTTCTCTTCTATAGGAAATTTTTCAAAAATTTCATTTCTGTAGGAAATTTTCTAGAAATTTCATTTCTATAGGAAACGTTTGTAAAATTTTATTTCAACAGGAAATTTTCAGAATTTTTCATTTCTATAGAAAATTTTCTGAAAATATCACTTCTATAGGAAATTTTCTGAAAATTTCATTTCTATAGGAAATTTTCTGAAAATTTAATTTCTATGGAAAATTTTCTGAAAATTTCATTTCTATAAGAAATTTTCTAAAAATTTCATTTCTATAGGAAATTTACAGAAATTTTTTTTCAAAAATTTCAATTTTATAGGAATATTTTCAAAAATTTCCAAAAATATCATTTCTATAGGAAATTTTCTGAAAATTTAATGTCTATAGTAAATTTTCGGAAAATTTCATTTCCTTAGGAAACTTTCTGAAAATTTCATTTCTATAGGAAACTTTCAGAAAATGTCATTTCTATAGCAAATTATCTGAAAATTTCATTTCTATAGTAAATTTTCGGAAAATTTCATTTCTATAGGAAATTTTCGGAAATCTATGAGAAATTTTCAGAAAATTTAATTTCTATAGGAAATTTTTTGAAAATTTCATTTCTATAGGAAATTTTTTGAAAATTTCGTTTCTATAGGAAATTTTTCAAAAATTTCATTTCTATAGGAAATTTTCTGAAAATTTCATTCCTATAGGAAATTTTTGGAATCTTTCATTTCTATAGGAAATTTTCTGAAAATTTCATTTCTATAGGAAATTTTCTGAAAATTTCATTTCTATAGGAAATTTTCTGAAAATTTAATTTCTATACGATTTTTTTTTTTTTTTTTTCATTTCTATAGTAAATTTTCGGAAATTTTCATTTCTATAGTAAATTTTCGGAAAATTTCATATCTATGAGAAATTTTAAGAAAATTTAATTTCTAAAATAAAATTTTCTGAAAATTTCATTTCTATAGGAAATTTTCTGCAAGTTTCATTTCTATAGGAAATTTTCTGCAAGTTTCATTTCTATAGGAAATTTTCTGAAAATTTAATTTCTATAGGAAATTTTTTGAAAATTTCATTCCTATAGGAATTTTTTCTGAAAATTTCATTCCTATAGGAAATTTTCTGAAAAAAATTTAATTTCTGTAGGAAATTTTCTAAAAATTTCATTTCTATAGGAAATTGTCGGAATTTTTCATTTCTATAGGAAATTTTCGGATTTTTTCATTTCTATAGGAATTTTTCTTAAAATTTTATTTCTATAGGAAATTTTCTGAAAATTTCATTTATATAGGAAATTTTCTGAAAATTTCATTTCTATAGGAAATTTTCGGAATTTTTCATTTCTATAGGAAATTTTCTGAAAATTTCATTTCTGAAAATTTAATTTCTATAGGAAATTTTCTGAAAATTTCATTTCTATAGGAAATTTTCCAGAAATTACATTTCTATAGGAAATTTTTGGAAAATTTTATTTCTATAGGAAATTTTCTGAAAAATTCATTTCTATAATAAAATTTTTGAAAAATGTATTTTTTATAGGGAATTTTTAAGTAAATTTTCTTCATAAAAATATTTTATAAAAATTTCATTTCTATAGGAAATTTTCTGAAAATTTCATTTCTATAGAAAATTTTCTGAAAATTTCATTTCTATAGGAAACTTTCTGAAAATTTCATTTCTATAGGAAATTTTCTGAAAATTTCATTTCTAGAGGAAATTTTCTGAAAATTTAATTTCTATAGGAAATTTTCTAAAAATTTCATTTCTATAGGAAATTTTCTGAAAATTTTATTTCTATAGGATTTTTTGTGCATAATGCATACTAAATCAAAAATACATCGATGCCTAAAATTATTGCTTTCTTTAATTGTTTTCTTTAATCCAAGTTATTATGACCCTGTATGTGTATGTAAACAAAAAAGACAACTTGCAAATAAGCTCCGTTGTCTATAGGGAATATATAAACATGTGCGTAGTACAAAAATTTTATGTGACACTTTCAAGTGAATACTTACAAATGTTTTTAATACTCTTTGTTTTACGGTAAAGAAAATCATCCCCACTTATATTAAAGCTCAAAGCCCTTTTGCAAATCCTAGTCTAGACTTTCTTCCTAAATTTAAGTATTCAACAAAATTCTCCATTAGACTGTGGCAGAGACCATCAGAAGTATGAACTTTTTCAAGGCAACATATAGACAACTTTGTTGTAATCTCCCAGTTGTGAAACGCATGAACTATTTTCTTCATTATAACGTTTGGGTTTCTCTTTTAATAGTTGCAGTCAAGCGTAAGAATTTTGCTGTGGATATCCAGAACCTTCATCAACAAATTCAGGGTTGTATTTTTGAGCTCCAAAATATTGGCATTAACATTGGCAAACCAAATCATTCTGTGGTAACGCAGAATAATGCTGTGCTAACTTTAAACAGTTTAGCAGGTGTTTATCATGTGAAGCAGAGAGGATGTAGAGATTGAAATACGTATATCAATATTTGGAAGAAGTCATAAGTTCATTATGAAAGAAAATCCTACTTGGCCCAAACAGAAAATGGCCCCCACAAAAAAAAAACAATCACGAAAATCACTAAGTTTTTAATTGAAATTTATTCAATAACGAAAATGATAATACCATTCACAGATTCAATTGAATTTAAGAAATAAGTCCAGATAAAATGTTAATTAATTTCTTCGAAACATATTAATTACACTAGTTTACAAAAAAAATTTTCATGTACACTTGATGAAAATCAACTTTTCTTACGTATTTTGAGCTGCTGAATTCGAAAAAATTGTATTACTCGTCATCTTATTACCTTTCATTTAAGTACCAACAACGCTATAATCGGACATTTCCAACTCTAGATATATTGTGTTTAGTGAAAAAAGAGCGAAAATTTAAAATTTTTTTTACATTTTTTTCGAATTCAGCAGCTCAAAAGTTGATTTTCATCAAGTGTACATTTTAAGTGTAAACTATTGTTGTTTTTTTATTACAAAGCTCAACTAAATTTTTAATTGATATAATTAATTGCTTAATTGAACTTTTATTAAATATTCGAGCAATACTTTTTTCTATTCAATTAATTAATTGAAATGATCTTTTTTATTTTTATAGGAAATATTCCAAACATTTTATTTCTATAGGAAATTTTCCGAAAATTTCATTTCTATAGGAAATTTTCGAAAAATTTCATTTCTGTAGGAAATTTTCTAAAAATTTCATTTCCATAGGAAATTTTCTAAAAATTTCATTTTTAAAAATTTTATTTCTACAGGATACTTTCAAAAATTTCATTTCTATAGGAAATTTTCCGAAAATCTTATAATATAGGAAATTTTTCGAAAATTTTATTTATTTTTATAGGAAATATTCCAAACATTCTATTTCTATAGGAAATTTTCCGAAAATTTCATTTCTATAGGAAATTTTCCGAAAATTTCATTTCTACAGGAAATTTTCGAAAAATTTCGTTTCGGTAGGAGATTTTCTAAAAATTTCATTTCCATAGGAAATTTTCTAAAAATTTCATTTCCATAGGAATTTTTCTGAAAATTTCATTTTTAAAAATTTTATTTCTACAGGATACTTTCAAAAATTTCATTTCTATAGGAAATTTTCCGAAAATCTTATATTATAGGAAATTTTCCGAAAATTTCATATCTTTAGAAAATTTTCCGAAAATCTCATTTGTAAATTTTCTGAAAACTTAGTTTTTATACAAAATTTTGTGAAAATTATATTTTTATACTAAATTTTGTGAAAATTCAATTTTTATAGTAAATTTTCTGGAAATTTCATTTCTATAGGAACTTTTCGCAAAATTAAGCAATTTCGAAGAAATTTTTCCATAGAAAAATGTGTTAAATATTTTATATCTATAGAAAATTGTATCATTATTTCTTTGCTATACAAAATTATTTTCATTCAATTCTTCGCTATAAGAAATTTTGTAAAAATTTCTTTGCTATTGGAAATTTTGTCAAAATTTCTTTGCCATAGAAATTTTGTCACAATTTCTTTTCTATAGAAAATTTTGTCAAAATTTATTTGCTAAAATTTCTTTACCCTAGCCAATTCTTCTTTGCTATTTGTCAAAGTTCTTTGCTATAGGAATTTTCCGTCAAAATTTCTTAATCATATGAAATTCTTTTTCTGAAAATTTAATTTCTATAGGAAATTTTCCGAAAATTTCATATCTATAGGAAATTTTCCGAAAATCTCATTTTTATTGGAAATTTTCAGAAAATTATTTCTTTGCTATACAAAATTATTTTCATTCAATTCTTCGCTATAAGAAATTTTGTAAAAATTTCTTTGCTATAGACAATTTTGTCAAAACTTCTTTGCTACAAGAAATTTTGTCAAAATTTCTTTGCCATAGAAATTTTGTCACAATTTGTTTGCTATAGGAAATTTTGTCAAAATGTCTTTGCTATAGGAATTTTTTTCAAAATTTCTTTGCTGTAGGAAAATGTTGTCAAAATTTTTTTTGCTAAAATTTCTTTACCCTAGGCAATTCTTCCAAAATTTCTTTGCTATTTGTCGAAATTCTTTGCTATAGGAATTTTTCTTTTCTGAAAATTTCATTTTTATAGGAAATTTCCTGCAAATGTATATCCTATAGGAAATTTTTAAAAATTTCATTTCTAAATCAATTGTTCTTTTTTAATCAAAGATATACTTTTTATTTCTAATTCTAAGAGATTCTATCATTTAATTAAAATTGCTTCAACCATGAAGAAGCAATTTTAATTAAAAAAATAGTTTCGTACTTAAACCAGATAATTTTTCGGTGTACATTTATTTGAATCATTTAAGTTTGTATTTAAAATCGGCAACATTTTCAAACATATCTTTAATTGAGATTAGTTTTTATTTAATACTATTATATGTAAACATTTTCAATCATTTTCTGAACTTATTTTTTCAATATAATTTAAATTTCATTTTTAAATTTATCTATAACTTTTTTTTTAACAAAAGCGCTTTGAAATTATGGGTCAATAACTTACGAGTAGGTTAGATGTGAAAGCCACCGTGATGCAATGGTAGTAGCAAGCTCGCCTTGCAGACAAGGGTTAATAATTCCTCATTTTTTCCTTTGTATATTAGAATGCCCCTCACATTCGGAAATATCCCCCATTCCCAGCCAATAGCTTGATATCCTCATTAGTATCACTTAGCATATAATACACTTATTTTGGCAAACTTTTTCAATTTGTATAGTAAACAAAAATCCTTGGCAGCCACCCGTCCTGTCTGCCCTGTCCAAATGGCAAACAATTATATATTATAAATGTATTGTAAACTAAAAATTCACAACTCAAATAGTACTTGACACAAAAGTATCACAAGGAGATAATATTGGTGAAGTGATTCTAAAAACACATTCATCCCTTGTCCTCAATGTATTTCTATTGGGAATTGTGCTGGTAAGGCGCAACATGTCCTTCAACAAACAACAAATGGTCTCTAGGGAAATAAGAAGTTTGTACAATGGAACTAGCTTTGATTTAACTTGCCTACCAGCAGTTTGGGGATGTTATATTTCCTCCGTTAAATCATTAAAGAATGGTTGTTAGGATATTACAATCTAAGGCCAATACAAGCATCATTAATTTTGTTATTTTTTAAATTATAAATGTGTTATGCAATTAAATTAACTAATTTCCTAACCTAATCTACAATTATTACAGTTTGAACTGTTAGCAATCAATCGCCTTAGCTGGCGATTTAATTTTAATTTATGGTAAAGAAATTCTGACAAAATTTTCTATAGGAAAGAAATATTAACAAAATTTCCTACAGCAAACAAATTTTGACAAAAATTACCTTTAGCAAAGAAATTTTTACAAAATTTCCTATAGCAAAGAAATTTTGACAAAATTTCTTATAGCAAAAAAATCTTGACAAAATTTCCTATAACAAAGAAATTTTGACGAAATTTCCTATAGCAAAGAAATTTTGACAAAATTTCCTATAGCAAAGAAATCTTGACAAAATTTCTTATACAAATGAAATGTTGACAAAATTTCTTATAGAAATGAAATTTTGACAAAATTTCCTATAGCAAAGAAATTTTGACGAAATTTCCTATAGCAAAGAAATTTTGACAAAATTTCTTATACAAATGAAATTTTGACAAAATCTCTTATAAAAATGAAATTTTGACAAAATCTCTTATAAAAATGAAATTTTGACAAAATTTCTTATAGAAATGAAATTTTTACAAAATTTCCTATAGCAAAGAAATTTTGACAAAATTTATTATAGCAAAAAAATCTTGACAAAATTTCCTATAACAAAGAAATTTTGACGAAATTTCCTATAGCAAAGAAATTTTGACAAAATTTCCTATAGCAAAGAAATCTTGACAAAATTTCTTATACAAATGAAATTTTGACAAAATTTCTTATAAAAATGAAATTTTGACAAAATTTCTTATAGAAATGAAATTTTGACAAAATTTCTTATAGAAATGAAATTTTGACAAAATTTCTTATAGAAATGAAATTTTGACAAAATTTCCTATAGCAAACAAATTTTGACAATATTTGCAATAGCAAACAAATTTTTAAAAAATTTCCTATACAAATAAAATTTTGACAAAATTTCTTATAGAAATACCATTTTGACAAAATTTTCTAGAAATAAAATTTTGATAAAATTTTCTATAGCAATGAAATTTTGACAAAATTTCCTATAGCAAAGAAATTTTGACGAAAATTACCTTTAGCAAAGAAATTTTTACAAAATTTCCTATAGCAAAGAAATTTTGACAAAATTTTCCTATAGCAAAGAAATTTTGACAAAATTTCCTATAGCAAAGAAATTTTGACAAAATTTCCTAAAGCAAGGATATTTTGACAAAATTTCCTATAGCAAAGAAATTTGGACCAAGTTTCCTATAGAAATAAAATTTTGGCAAAATCTTCTATAGCAAAGAAATTTTGACAAAATTTCCCATAGCAAAGAAATTTTGACAAAATTTCCTATAGCAAAGAAATTTTGATAAAATTTTCTATAGCAATGAAATTTTGACAAAATTTCCTATAGCAAAGAAATTTTGACAAAATTTCTCATAGCAAACAAATTTTGACAAAATTTCCTATAGCAAAGAAATTTTGACAAAATTTCCTATAGCAAAGAAATTTAAAAAAAATTCCTATAGAAATATAATTTTAACAAAATTTCCTTTAGCAAAGAAATTTTTGACAAAATATCCTATAGCAAAGAAATTTTGATAAAATTTTCTATAGCAATGCAATTTTGACAAAATTTTCTATAGCAATGAAATTTTGACAAAATTTCCTATAGAACTGAAATTTTGATAAAATTTTCTATAGCAATGAAATTTTGACAAAATTTCCTATAGCAAAGAAATTTTGACGAAAATTACCTTTAGCAAAGAAATTTTTACAAAATTTCCTATAGCAAAGAAATTTTGACAAAATTTCTTATAGCAAAGAAATCTTGACAAAATTTCCTGTAGCAAAGAAATTTTGACAAAATTTCCTATAGCAAAGAAATTTTGACAAAATTTCTTATACCAAAGAAATTTTGACAAAATTTCCTATAGCAAAGAAATTTTGACAAAATTTCCTATAGCAAAGAAATTTTGACAAAATTTCCTTTAACAAAGAATTTTTGACAAAATTTCCTTTAACAAAAAAATTTTGATAAAATTTCCTTTAGCAAAGAAATTTTTGAAAAAATTTCCAACAGCAAAGAAATGTTGTCAAAATTTCCTACAGCATAGAAATTTTGACAAAATTTCTTATAAAAATGAAATTTTGACAAAATTTCTTATAGCAAAGAAATTTTGACAAAATTTCCTATAGCAAAGAAATTTTGACAAAATATCCTATAGCAAAGAACTTTTGACGAAATTTCCTATAGCAAAGAACTTTTGACAAAATTCTCCATAGCAAAGAAATTTTGACAAAATTTCCCATAGCAAAGAAATTTTGACAAAATTTCCTATAGCAAAGATATTTTGACAAAATTTCCTATAGCAAAGAAATCTTGACAAAATTTCCTATAGCAAAGAAATTTTTTACAAAATTTCCTATAGCAAAGAAATTTTTGCCAAAATTTCCTATAGCAAAGAAATTTTGATAAAATTTTCTATAGCAATGAAATTTTAACAAAATTTTCTATAGCAATGAAATTTTGACAAATTTCCCATAAAACTGAAATTTTGATAAGATTTTCTATAGCAATGAAATTTTGACATAATTTCCTATAGAAATGAAATTTTGACAAAATTTCTTATAGCAAAAAAAATTTTGACGAAATTTCCTATAGAAATGAAATGTTAACAAACATGGAAATGAAAATTTCACAAAATTTCCTATAGCAACGAAATTTTCACAAAATTTCCTATAACAAAGAAATTTTGAGAAAATTTCCGTTAGAAATGAAATTTTGACAAAACTTCCTTTAGAAATGAAATTTTGACAAAATTTCCAATAGCAAAAAAGTTTTGACAAAATTTTCTAAAGCAATGAAATTGTGACAAAAATTTCCTATAGCAAAGAAATTTTGACGAAAATTTCCTATAGCGAGGAAATTTTGACGAAAACTTCCTATAGCAAAGAAATTTAGACAAAATTTCCTATAACAAAAAAATTTTGAAAAAAATTCCTATAGAAATGAAGTTTTGACAAAATTTTCAATAGAAATGAAATTTTAACAGAATTTCCTATAGAAATGAAATTTTCCCTAAATTTCCTATATAAAGGTAATTTGGTCAAAATCTCATTTCTACACCTTCAAAAAGAATCGCTTCTCTAACATATGTTCCAGAGAAGAAGTTCACCAATGTGGTATCACAATGGACTGAATAGTCTAAGTGAGCCTTATACATAGGGCTGCCACCTAACCTAACCTAACCTAACCTAACATATGTTCCAAACATATTTTGAAGGAAGCACATATATTATTGGATACTGCCGAAACATTATTATGTTTGTTTTATGTGAACATATTATATGTTTGGAAGCATTTTGAGCCCAAAAATATTATACGCTCGGAAGAATTTTCTCCCAAAGAAGATTGTGCTCATTCCCTCACATTATATTCACTTCCACGAAATTTTTTTAGTTCTTGTCAGCTTTTTCTGTAATACAAATAATGTTGAAGAAACTATTCAATTTTATAATTTTTTTAAATTTTATCTTTCGCCTGGACGGAGAATCGATCCGAGGACCATACAGTTTGTAAGCCAACGCACTATCCACTGGCCTACGTAGCTGTTATGGTCATCAATAGACAATTATCGTTATAAGTTATATTTATATAGCATAGACTGCGGCGCCCACGAGCCGATGCAAACAAAACATTATTTAACAGAAACATACATTTGTTTGCCACGTGGAGCAATGGTTAGCATGTCTGTCTTGCATGCATAGGGTCGTGGGTTCAATCCCAATTTTTATAATGAAACTTCGAAATGTGGGTTATTAAAGATTTACAGTCATAAAAGAACAGTGCTTGATATAAACAAAATGGACTGAGCTTTTGGATAAAATATTATTTTGTTTTATTGCAAAAATAACAATTTTGTAACAAAAAACTGTTACTGTTTTGGTATAAAATTTGAAATTTTGGAAGGAACTCAAAAACTCTAACAAAAGAAGAACGTGGGGTCGAGTATAAACATACATAAATAATTTTATAATATACACATAAATTTATTTAGGCGTGAACGGTTTCTTTCCTAGCATTTAAAACCATTTTAAATGTATTTAAAACTTATCGTGTTTAGAAATACAAATAAATATGAATATATATTAACGAATAATTTTGTACTTAATTTCATTTTTACCTTTAAGGCAGGTATTAAGTTGACATTACCGCTCTAAAATGGCCATGTTTTCACGTTTACTTTTCTTTAATAATTCATTTTAAAGAAAAAAAAAAAACTTTCGATTGTTGCTTTGGATCATTCCCCACCAAGTTAACAGGTTGGCTGATAAGTCCGCGGTCTGACACATAGATGGCGTCGCTAGTATTAAATGAAATTTGTATATAGTACCAACCTTCAAATGATTCGTGTCAAAATTTGACGTCTGTAAGTCAATTAGTTTGTGAGATAGAGCGTCTTTTGTGAATCAACTTTTGTTATTGTGAAAAAAACTGTTTTCTGAAGGGAAAAAAGACGGCGGAAGCAAAAACTTGGCTTGATAATGAGTTTCCGGACTCTGCCCCAGGGAAATCAACAATAATTGATTGGTATGCAAAATTCAAGCGTGGTGAAATGAACACCGAGGACGGTGAACGCAGTGGACGCCCGAAAGAGTTGGTTACCGACGAAAACATCAAAAAAATCCACAAAATGATTTTGAATGACCGTAAAATGAAGTTTATCGAGATAGCAGAGTCCTTAAGGATATCAAAGGAACGTGTTGATCATAGCATTCATCAATATTTTGATATGCGGAAGCTCTGTGCAAAATGGGTGCCGCGCGAGCTCACATTTGACCAAAAACAACAACTTGTTGATGATTCTGAGCGGTGTTTGCAGCTGTTAACTCGTAATACACCCGAGTTTTTCCGCCGATATGTGACAATGGATGAAACATGGCTCCATCACTACACTCCTGAGTCCAATCGACAGTCGGCTGAGTGGACAGCGACCGGTGAACCGTCTCCGAAGCGTGGAAAGACTCAAAAGTCCGCTGGCAAAGTAATGGCCTCTGTTTTTTGGGATGCCCATGGAATAATTTTTATCGATTATCTTGAGAAGGGAAAAAACCATCAACAGTGACTATTATATGGCGTTATTGGAGCGTTTGAAGGTCAAAATCGCGGCAAAAAGGCCCCATATGAAGAAGAAAAAAGTGTTGTTCCACCAAGACAACGCACCGTGCCACAAGTCATTGAGAACGATGGCAAAAATTCATGAATTTGGCTTCGAATTGCTTCCCCACGCACCGTATTCTCCAGATTTGGCCCCCAGCGACTTTTTCTTTTTCTCACTCCTCAAAAGGATGCTCGCAGGGAAAAACTTTGGCTGCAATGAAGAGGTGATCGCCGAAACTGAGGCCTATTTTGAGGCAAAACCGAAGGAGTACTACCAAAATGGTATCAAAAAATTGGAAGATCGTTATAATCGTTGTATCTCTCTTGATGGGAACTATGTTGAATAATAAAAACGAATTTTGACAAAAAAATGTGTTTTTCTTTGTTAGACAGGGGACTTATCAGCCAACCTGTTATATGTTTGTCTTATTTTGGCAAAAATGGTCAATATACCAACATTTTCCTTGTAAAATCGCCATTATTTGTTACTTTAGTGAAGTTGTATAATAATTTAAATGTTTCCCATATTTTTTTTACTAACATTATGTTCTACGCCACGACAGGAACAAAAACCTATATAGCACCCAACAGATTGTGCGGATTTGATATGCTATCGAAAATGTGGATCTACAAAGTGGTGCAGGGTATAATATAGCCGATAGCCTTTGTAGCAAGTGCTTTAATGTTTATTAAACACTGTTAGAAAAATATGTTTTTCATATGTTCCGATATAAACAAAATGTGTTTCGGGCACAATTTTAAAACGCAATATATTTAAGTGCAAACATGTAATGTTCCTAAACTAACACTAAATGTTTGGGACATCTATGTTAATATGTTAGAATATATTATTTTTGGGGCATGAATGTTTCATAAAAATCATATGTGTGAATGCAAACATATATAAATTTACATATTTCGACTAAACATACATATGTTGTGATATTTTATTCAAAGCGACAGAGAGAGTATAGAGAAAGAAATAGAGATGGAAACCGGGAGAGTTGACGAAAGATATCAACATAATTTAAAAAGTTTATTTTCTTTAAAATGAATTATTAAAGAAAACTAAAAGGCATTTTAGAGCGATGGTGTTAAATGCTAGTAAAAAACTGTTCACGCCTAAATAAATTTATGTTTATATTATAAAATTATTTATGTATGTTTATACTCGACTCCACGTTCTTCTTTTGTTAGAGTTTCTGAATTCCTTCCAAATTTTAAAGTTTTGTACCAAATACAGTTTTTTGTTACAAAATTGTTATTTTTGCAATAAAAAATAATATTTTACCCAAAAATCAGTCAATTTCGTGTATATCAAGCACTGTTACTGATATATCAAGCACTGTTACTTTAATAACCCACATTTCGAAGTTTCATTATAAAAATTTTATACAGTATAAAGATGTAAATTAAAAACAAGTATATACAGCACTAAGTTCGGCCGGGCCGAATCTTAAATACCGACCACCATGAACCAAATATTAGGGTTTCCTTTGATATTTCAGGAGGGCTTGAGGACTTGAGGACACTTCCCGAAGATAAATTTAAAGATTTCATCTTTGAGGACAGATTCTGGATTTATAAGAACCATTTTTGTTTGAGTTTTAGAGGAATCATTAACATCTCTTGTAAGTGTGCAAGAAAATTATAAAATAAAGTCTTGATTTGAAATCTTAAATCTGTAGAAGTAAAATCTGGAAATTTTACATTGAGTTTCAAGAAATTTTCATTATCAGTGCGCCTTCTACACCCTCAAGAAGTGAAGTCGGTCTATATGGAGGCATTACCAAATGGATCGATAAAAACTTAATCCGATACACGTTTTTGTGAGCCTAAAATACCAGAATATTTACAATTTCAGACAAATCAGATAAAAACTACGGTTTCTAGAAACCCAAGGAGTTAAATCGGGAGATCGTTCTTATGGGGGCTATACCAAAACATGGACCGATACTCACCATTTTTTGGCACACCTCTTTATGGTCATAAAATACCTCTAGATTTCCAATTTCAGGCAAATAGGATAAAAACTTCGGATTCTAGAAGCCCAAGAAGTAAAATCTTGAAATCAGTCTATATGGGGGCTATACCAAAATATGGACCGATACTCACCATTTTTTGGTACACCTCTTTATGGTCCTAAAATACCTCTAGATTTCCAATTTCAGACAAATTGGATAAAAACTACGGTTTCTATAAACCCAAGACCCCAAATCGGGAGGTCGTTTTATACGGGGACCATACCAAAACATGGACCGATACTTACAATTTTTGGCACACGTATTTTTGGTCCTACAATACCTCTAGATTTCCAATTTCAGGTAAATTGAATAAAAACTGCGGTTTCTATAATCCCAAGAAGTAAAATCGGGAGATCGGTCTATATGGGGGCTATACCAAAATATGGATCGATACTCACAATTTTTGGCACACGTATTTGTGGTCCTACAATACCTCTAGATTTCCAATTTTAGGTAAATTGAATAAAAACTGCGGTTTGTATAAGCCCAAGAAGTAAAATCGGAAGATCGGTCTATAGGGGGTCTATACCAAAAATTGGACCGATAAACACCATTTTTGGCACACCTCTTTATGGTCATAAAATACCTCTAGGTTTCAAATTTCAGGCAAATTGGATAAAAACTACGATTTCTATAAGCCCAAGACCCCAAATCGGGAGGTCGGTTTATATGGGGACTATATCAAAACCTGGACCGATATAGCCCATCTTCGAACTTAACCTGCCTGCAGACAAAAGACGAGTTTGTGCAAAATTTCAGTACGATTGCTTCATTATTGAAGAATGTAGCGTGATTACAACAGACAGACAGACAGACAGACAGACAGACAGACGGACAGACTGACATCGTTATATCGTCTTAGAATTTCTCCCTGATCAAGAATATATATACATTATATAGTCGGAAATCGATATTTCGATGTGTTACAAACGGAATGACAAACTTATTATACCCCCGTCACCATTCTATGGTGGTGGGTATAAAAAAAGTGTTCGGTCGGAGCAGGGATTGAACCCATAACCCTTTGCATGCAAGGCAGACATCCTAACCACTGCTCCACGTGGCAAACAAATGTATGTTTTTGTTAAATAATGTTATGTTTGCATGGGCTCGTGGGCGCTGCAAACTATGCTATATAAATGTAACTTATAACGATAATTATCTACTGGTGACTATAACAGCTACGTAGCCCAGTGGATAGTGTGTTAGCTCACAAACTGTATGGTCCTCGGTTCGATTCTCCGTGCAGGCGAAAGGTAAAATTTTAAAAATTTATAAAAGTGAATAATTTCTTCAACATTATTTGTATTACAGAAAAAGGTGCCAAGAACTAAAAAAATTCGTGGAAGTGAAAATTACGAGTATGTTAGGGAATGAGCACAATCGTCTTTTGGAAAAATTCTTCCAAGCATATAATATTTTTGGGCACAAAATGCTTCCAAACATATAATATGTTCACATAAAACAAATATATTAATGTTTCGGCAGTATCCAATAATATATGTGCTTCCTGCAAAATATGTTTGGAACATATGTTAAAGAAGCGATTTTTTTGAGGGTGTAGTTTTTAAAATTGTAATAAATAGATAAATAAAAAAAAAGTCGGCCCCGCCCGACTTAAGACTTTCCTTACTTGTTTTTCACTGTTTCCTCCTTTTTTCATTTTACTTCCCCAACTCTAAAAAGAGTATAGTGCCCTTTCGTTATTTTTTATGAAGATTCCTTTGTAATTTTTGTATATTTTCCACCGTTTTTTTATACCCTCCACCATAGGATGGGGGTATATTAACTTTGTCATTCCGTTTGTAACACATCGAAATATTGCTCTAAGACCCCATAAAGTATATATATTCTGGGACGTGGTGAAATTCTGAGTCGATCTGAGCATGTCCGTCCGTTCGTCTGTTGAAATCACGCTAACTTCCGAACGAAACAAGCTATCGACTTGGAACTTGGCACAAGTAGTTGTTATTGATGTAGGTCGGATGGTATTGCAAATGGGCCATATCGGTCCACTTTTACGTATAGCCCCCATATAAACGGACCCCCCAATTTGGCTTGCACACCCTCTAAAAGAAGCAAATTTCATCGGATATGGCTGAAATTTGGTACATGGTGTTAGTATATGGTCTCTAACAACCATGCAAAAATTGGTCCGCATCGGTCCATAATTATATATAGCCCCCATATAAACTGATCCCCCGATTTGGCTTGCGGAGCCTCTAAGAGAAGCAAATTTCATCCGATCGGGCTGAAATTTGGTACATGGTGTTAGTATATGGTCTCTAATGACCGTGCAAAAATTGGTCCACATCGGTCCATAATTATATATAGCCCCCATATAAACCGATCACCAGATTTGACTCCGGAGCCTCTTGGAAGACTAAAATACACCTGATTCAGTTGATATTTGGTACGTGGTGTTAATATATGGCCTCAAACACCCATGCAAAAAATGGTCGAAATCGGTCCATAATTATATATAGCCCCCATATAAACCGATCCCCCGATTTGGCTTTTGGAGCCTCTAAGAGAAGCAAATTTCATCCGATCCGGCTGAAATTTGGTACATGGTGTTAGTATATGGTTTCTAACAACTATGCAAAAATTGGTCCATATCGGTCCATAATTATATATAGCCCCCATATAAACCGATCCCCAGATTTGGCTTGCGGAGCCTCTGAGAGAAGAAAATTTCATTCGATCCGGTTGAAATTTGGTACATGGTGTTAGTATATGGTTTCTAACAACCATGCAAAAATTGGTCCACATCGGTCCATAATTATATATAGCCCCCATATAAACCGATCCCCCGATTTGGCTTGCGGAGCCTCTAAGAGAAGCAAATTTCATCCGATCCGGCTGAAATTTGGTACATGGTGTTAGTATATGGTTTCTAACAACTATGCAAAAATTTGTCCACATCGGTCAATAATTATATATAGCCCCCATATAAACCGATCCCCCGATTTGGCTTGCGGAGCCTCTAAGAGAAGCAAATTTCATCCGATCGGGCTGAAATTTGGTACATGGTGTTAGTATATGGTCTCTAATGACCATGCAAAAATTGGTCCACATCGGTCCATAATTATATATAGCCCCCATATAAACCGATCACCAGATTTGACCTCTGGAGCCTCTTGGAAGACCAAAATACATCTGATTCAGTTGATATTTGGTACGTGGTGTTAATATATGGCCTCAAACACCCATGCAAAAAATGGTCGAAATCGGTCCATAATTATATATAGCCCCCATATAAACCGATCCCCAGATTTGACCTCCGGAGCCCCTTGGAAGAGCAACATTCATCCGATTCGGTTGAAATTTGGTACGTGGTGTTAATATATGGCCTCAAACACCCATGCAAAAAATGGTCGAAATTGGTCCATAATTATATATAGCCCCCATATAAACCGATCCCCAGATTTGACCTCCGGAGCCACTTGGAAGAGCAACATTCATCCGATTCGGTTGAAATTTGGTACGTGATGTTAGTATATGGTATCCAACAACCATGCGGGAATTGGTTCATATCAGTCCATAATTATATATAGCCCCCATATAAACCGATCCCCAGATTTGACCTCCGGTGCCTTTTGGAGAGCAAAATTCATCCGATCTGGGTGAAATTTGGTACGTGGTGGAAGTATATGATATTTAACAATCATGCCAAAAGTGGTCCATATTACTCCATAATCATATATAGCCCCCATATAAACCGATCCCGAGATTTGGTTTTGGAGCCTCTTGGAAGATCAAATTTCATCCGAGTCAATTGAAATTTGGTACATTGTGGTAGTATATGGCCGTTAACAACCATGCCTAACTAGGTCCATATCGGTCTATAGTTATATTTATATAGCCCTCGGATAAATCGATCCCCAATCACACAAAAATTGGTCCAAACGAAAACGATTTAAGATAGTGCAACCCAAGTAATTCGATTGTGGATGACAGTCTTTCGTAGAAGTTTCTACGCAATCCATGGTGGAGGGTACATAAGATTCGGCCTGGCCGAACTTACGGTCATATATACTTGTTTTTTTTTAATTTCCTTTGTCTGAATATTTTGACTTACTCATCGTACTTTCCGATTTCTGTCGCTTTCTGAATAAAATATCACAACATATATATGTTTACTCTAAATTTGTAAATTTATATATGTTTACATTCACACATATTATTTTTATGAAACATTCATGCCTCAAACATAATATATTCTAACATATTAAAATATGTGTTCCACACTCAAGAAAAAGTGAACTCTCTATTCCAATTTAACTTTATTTTAGTTCAAGTTAAAAGAAAGTTTCCTTACTCTAATAATTTTTTGCGTACGTTAGTTAAATTAACTAAAACCGAGGAAAAAATATACACAAATGAAGCATAAAGATTAACTAAATTCGTGTCTTCCACAAAATTTCTTTAAATTTATAAATTTTACTACAAATGCGTTCATCACGAACTAAAGACATTCTTGCAATTTTGAACTCCAATGTTTTCCTTCAAACGAAAAATTTTTCTTTAACAAGTGAAAAAACTTAATTATGTCAAAAAAAATGTTCTTGAATTTGTTGAAAAATATTTACTTATTTTTATGACATCGGCGTGATGCCAGCGTTTGTAATACTCTTTTAGTTTTCTAAAAATATTCAAAATTTTCTAAAATTAAGCGAAAGTTTTCTTCCTGGTGGGTTCACTGTTTTTTCAGTGCAAACATTTAGTGCTAGTTTAGGAACATTACATGTTTACACTTAAATATATTTTGTTTAAAAAATTGTGCCCGAACACACATTTTCTTTATATCGGAACATATGAAAGACATACTTTTCTAACAGTGTATATAAATAATAATAAATATTTACTAATTTCCATATAATATTTCGTTTCGATTGGATGATAAATGAATGAGGTATAAAAAGTCGATTTGGACTTTACAAAAAGTCTATTTCCACGTTTTTAAGAAAAATTCGAATACCCGAAAAGTCGGGTATCGACTTTTGTATCCCTACTTTGTAATAAAGTTTAGGTTAGGTTAGGAATTACAATTAATGTCGTGCACTACGGAAGTATGATCCTTATAATCATTTTATTTTTTTACGTATAATACGTTTTATATTAAACGTTGAACTGATTTTCTTCATGTTTATTTTATTTATTTGTTTCTGAATAACTTCTTTAGAAAAAGCAGACAAATTATATTTTTTTTCTAATTTGATCACTGAATTTAATAGAGTTATTCATTTTTGTCTATTATTTATGTCAATTATATATTTATTATTATTAAAAATTACAATAAATTAAAAAAATTAAGCACTAGCAACTAATGGCTTAATCACTTTTTATACATAACCGAACAAAGGATATTAGCTTTCAATATTGTTACCGGTTTATTAACACATAGCACATTGTGCTTTACTGTATGCTGATGATATTAATACTAAACCAAAACTCTCTATGAACCTGTGTCAATATCCTTGCTAATATTGCCGCCATCACATTTCGTTGCACAAAGCCATGAAGTTGATTCGTCGTTGCAGAAAATGTCACCCTTAATCGAGAGCCCACTATGAAATAAGGATTCTTATACTCTCATACTTTTTCAAATTGTAAGTTGATTAGGGAGAGCAACGATATTGAGAGAGAGAGAGCCATCAACAAATATTGCCGGGTAATATGAAAAATTTTACTTTGAATAAAAATCGGTGAGTATACCGATGAAAGGAAAAAAAATATTGTGAAAAATGGAACAATATAGCCCATCATCGACAACAGTACGATAACTTTCGTCTTAGAATATCAACCTTGTCAAGAATATACAGTGAAACCGCTCAGAAGTGATCACCCACGCTTTAATTTTGCAATAATATATCAAACGTCTCACGAAAATTGTCCACATTTTACCATCTTATGGTGGTTGGTGTACAAATTGTATAACCAAATGTTCCATGCTATCCTCGTATATCAGCTGTTCTAATGCGCAAGGCATATCCAAAAGATACAAAAACCACTTACCTCCTTCGACCACAACCACCGTATGCGTAAAACAATTCAAGGCAGGAAATAAACACGACGCTGGTGTTGTATGAAACTTGCTTATGAAATTGTTTCATACATTCTATGACACACATTTCACATTCCTTGACCATGATGAGGCCGCTGGATAATGGGAATTACATCGACAACAAATTCTTTTCGCACGCATTTTCAAGAGCTTTTTACAGTTATAAAACAGTTAACATACGTTGATTGGGATTATGCTAAAACCATTTAACTATTTAAAATGACTTTTTAATTTTAATAATTTTTTTCCCGTAGTTTGCCGGCAAACTTGTAAGCGAATCCTTGCACACACACTGACTATTTCATTTTAAGAATAGCGCCAACAACTTTATGAGCAGGGTTGGTAAATAAAATCACCAATACCCCAAAAAGTACGTTTTTAACAAAAACGTTCCCTTAGTCAAAATCTTAGATGAGATATCTCATCACTGCATTGCAAACAGAGAGAATGAAAATGTCAACCGTATAGATGTCGCACAATGCCTGCAGCTTTGGTATTAACGTAGTGTTGTAAATTTTGATTACTTTTGACTACTCGTTACTATTCGTTACTTTTGAATTGAGTACTCGTTACAACTCGTTACTTTAAAAAAAAAAATTAAAAAAGACATTGTGGGCAATTTTTTTTCTTCTTTTTAAAATTAAAAACGGTATAGAAAAGCAGATTACAACTTCGTATTCAATATTCGGTATTTTTTCGTCAGGGTATATCTAGATGGCATTGTGTATTACTGATGCTTGCAATTTTCAAACTTTTTAAATCCACCATTGACAGTGGATACAAATATTTAGCGATCATTTTTATCGTGAGACCCAATGTTGAAATCTTCCATGGGTTTTTGAATAAGCTTGGGCCCTTCTCTGAAAACAATTGGATTGAACCAGCTGAAATCAACGACATTATTATTCATACTATTTGCATGAGACGTGATCCATGTGATTCTTTAAATTAAAGCTCCCACCTACACCCAATGCAATTTTTTTTTCAAATGCAAACGTTTTTAAGAAATCAGATAAATTTTTCACTTTCTTCAAATATGAAGCCATATATTCTTTTCGTGTCATTTTAACTGATAAAACGATTTTCGAAAACTTCAATTAATACTTTCCAAGAAGTCAAGAATTTTGCTTCCAAACCGCCAAATTACTTACCGTTAGAAGAAAAAAACTGGCATTGAAGATATTGAGTACGCATTTTCTCGTAACGAGTACTCAAAAAATTAGTCTGTAACGAGTACTTGTAATCAAATACTCGTTACTTTCCCAACACTATATTAACGACGTTGCGGTCGAAGCACTGTTTTGATAAATTGTTTATAAAGGCATCGGAAGTTATAATTTCAAATTGTCAGCCAAAAAATTTAATGAAATGAAAACATTTATAAAAAAAGAACATTTGTTACTACAAAGTAGGTTTTAAATCCTATTTTCTTTACGTTTCGTAAAGTCGGCAGAGAACTGAACTGGGTGACGCCGACGCAAACTGTATGATATTCGAGAGAAACTGTTGCGTGACCAACTATATTGCGACCCAAAAGGAAAGAAGAATCGACGTGAGGTTCCCCTCCAGTGCAAGAAATTCTTTTTTTTGGTTACTTGGGGGGGTCTCCAATGCCACACATTGTCCCCGGCCCTGTATTGGACAAAGTTGTGGGAGCTGGAGGGATGGCTGTGGTTATGTTGCCATGTTGGCTTGAAAAATGTTGTGCATTCCTATGCCTGAAACGGGTGACGAATTTGGGGATGTGAGTATTGGTCTCCCCTGGGGACTTCAGCGGTAAGAAGTCATCGCGGAGGCCTAACACAACATCTGGCCATTTCGTCACCACGTGGCAGGGTGCCCTTGGAATGGTGCAACTTTGCTCTCCATGATTCCAGTGCCTGAGACATGTGAAAATTTTGGGGGATTCATGTTCTGGATCTATCCAATGTTTTCTTCTCAAAGGAGAAAACATTGGAAGATCCCGAACCGAATCTGGCCGGTTTCTCACATGTCTCAGGGTGCCCCAGGGAATTTAGAAGTATAATTTAATTTATTTTTTTTGGCTTTTGTGTGTGGTTGGTCTGGTTGCTGGTGAGAAATGTGCGGATTAATTGAAACAGCTGTTGAAGATTATCGATTGCTATTGGCGAGCGGCATTGCCAGATTAAAATTGGTAAAGTACACTACGCTACACCAAAATTGTTGTTGTCATGATGATACCAGATAAAGCAGTTTTCATTCATAGTAAAACGGTGCGAGGGAATTTGAATTGAGTGAAAATTGTGGTGAAAAGACAAGGACGCATTGAGGATACTCGACGCAAAAGAAAAATGTAGTTACAACAAATTAAAATATGGCTACAGGAGATTGAGCTGGGAAGAGATTATAAAAGGGGGTATTTGGCTGAGTTTCGCGAATAGTCTGCTTCAAGTAGCGTGTATCGTGCACAGAATTATAACGAGGTGTGGTGTGCTTTATTTTATAATTGTCAACGTGAGTGGTTTTGGTTTAAAAGAACAGTTGAGTGAAAATTAATTTAAATAATTTCGGTTTTGTAGTGGTTATGCAGAAATTTTACTCGATTTCCGGTAGATTTCACCTTATTAGATTCTATGAATTTTAATTGATAGTGAGAAGGAAAAAATGTAAGTTTAAATTGGCATACTAGTGCTTTGAAACATATGAGAAAGTGCTATTCTCTTTTCTATAGATAGAAAAGCCTCCTAGACGTCAGGAGGCTTGGGGTTTTCTTCAGGAAATCGAGACCGTGATTGGAAAGTATTTCAAGACTTTGTGTAAGACCCATTGCATCAGAGGAGTTCTGGCGAAGGTTGCACGGTACTACGAAAGATTGCATAGCGATACGTCTGACTATCGAGTGACGAAATTGGTCAGCACCACACAACAGTATTGGTCAAACATTCCACACCGGAAAGAAAGGTAGGACGGTATAGTTTTTATTGAATAGTCGCGGAGGCGCACCCCCAGAACATTGTGTTTTTGAAAGAGGAAAACGGTTGAGCTAGTAAATCGATTCCTGATTTTGTGTCACCCAGTTGGGGTGTGGCTCCATCTAGCGCCAGTGCTGAATCGCCCGTAACCTGGTCGTAGAATTATAAGGGGGAAACCAATACGATATCTGTTGCTAAGGGGTATTACGGTATTAGCGCCTAAAATCATCAACAAAAAAAAAAAATACAATTCACTATATGAACCCCTCAGAGAAGGGACACCAATACATTGATATTTGAATATTTTGATTTGTTTGGTGAACTTTGAAAATCAACCATTGTTTAAGTTTTTTTTTATCATATTTAAAGTTTTGATATTTAATTATTTTTTTTATATATAATTTGATATTTATTTTGTTATTAGATTATTATATTTTATATATTATATTGTCAAAGGAGTTCCAATATTCCGTCGTCGTGGTGTTAAAAGTCATTTTTTAGTCTGTGAGTTGCAAAGTTTTATTTGTCTTTGCGTTTGTTTTTGTGGTCAGTAACAGTCTAGGCATGTTCCTTCTCTATTTGAGCTCATTTAGGTAGGATGTGGCTAGGGTTTATGAATTGTCGACCAAGTCGTATGAAGTGATGAATGATTAAATTATTTACAGATTACTTTGCAGTTTCC
Source organism: Haematobia irritans (assembly GCF_050003625.1). Taxonomy (NCBI): domain Eukaryota; kingdom Metazoa; phylum Arthropoda; class Insecta; order Diptera; family Muscidae; genus Haematobia; species Haematobia irritans. The sequence goes on from NC_134400.1 coordinate 24,697,150, forward strand.
CGATTAAGTAATGATTCATTGCAAAAGACCGGAATACATTTAATTAAAAGAAAGAAAAAAAAAAGAAAGATGTTCGGTATTGTTGAAACATTTTTTTTGTGAATTATTTATTATGTATGATTTTGGTTGGTTAAATGTACTGGATAGAATTTAATGGTTTTCGATATTTTTCTGTTTTTTTTATTACTTACAATTGTTACATATATTAATTAACATAGTATATTGTTCAATACAGTCCAACGGCGGTTTAGGTATAAGGAATTAAATGTGTTTTTGTTTTTTTTTAGGATTTAGGTTTTTTTTGCTTTTAATTTAATAAATATGTTTATGTCTTGAATTGATAATACAATCATGATGTGGTAATTCTTTAGAACAAAGGAGGATTAACGTGAGGTAAGTGGTAAGGGTTTGAGCGGATTTTAGGGGTCATGATGAATGGAGGGGAATCCTCATGACCATGGCAGGGCGGGCGACTGGAGGTTTCCATCCACCTCCCACTTTAAGGAATCTGTTGTTGTTTGTTATTGTTGAGTTTTGGAACATTTGTGTTTATTGATACGGGCCTAGGGCTGGAATGACGGGATGGACCACCTTGAGGGAGAAACCACTAGAGCTAGGCGGAGCTGATGGTCATTCCTGGGCCGCATATAGGCACACGTAACAAAACGCCGACAAAAAATGCATGATATTAGAGAGATTTTCCTCTTGACTGCCACCCACTGCTGCCGCTACTACTTCAATCGAAGTATTTTGCTTCATTTTCACAAAATTTACTTCGTCACTCCTTCTTCCAAAAATCTGATTCACTTTTTGTTCTGCCTCAAATTTTTAAATTTTTCCCCATATTACATAATTGTTTTTCATATTCCTTTAATTACGATGAACATAGCGGTTTTAATCATTGAATTATTAACCGATGTGGACCATTTTTTGCGTAGTTGTTAGAGCCCATATACTTACACCATGTACCAAATTTCAGCTTGATCGGATGAAATTTGCTTCTCGTTTATATGGGGGCTATACGTAAAAGTGGACCGATATGTCCCATTTGCAATACCATCCGGCCTACATCAATAACAACTACTTGTGCCAAGTTTCAAGTCGATAACTTCTTTCGTTGGGAAGTTAGCGTGATTTCAACAGACGGACGAACGGACATGCTCAGATCGACTCAGAATTTCACCACGACCCAGAATATATATACTTTATGGGGTCTTAGAGCAATATTTCGATGTGTTACAAACGGAATGACAAAGTTAATATACCCCCATCCTATGGTGGAGGGTATAATAAAATGAATTCTATTGTTTTGTTTTCAAAAATGTATGCTACTTCAATTTTATTCAATCTACTCGACTTTTTTCCAAAATCTACTTCACTCAATTTTTCACTAGCGGCAGCACTACTGCCTCCTACTGACGCAGTTTCGTCTCACAGTTTCGTTCTCTTGTATTTTTATTCTCTCTGTTGCAAATCTCACCGGTATTGCCAGATTGAATTTAATAAAATCGAAATAATCACAAGCATTCAGTGCTGCCGCTAGTGAAAAATTGAGTGAATTAGATTTTGGAAAAAAGTGGAGTAGATTGAATAAAATTGAAGTAACATACATTTTTGAAAATAAAACAATAGAATTCATTTTATTATACCCTCCACCATAGGATGGGGGTTTATTAACACATCGAAATATTGCTCTAAGACCCCATAAAGTATATACATATATTCTGGGTCGTGGTGAAATTCTGAGTCGATCTGAGCATGTCCGTCCGTCCGTCCGTCTGTTGAAATCACGCTAACTTCCGAACGAAAGAAGCAATCGACTTGAAACTTGGCACAAGTAGTTGTTATTGATGTAGGTCGGATGGTATTGCAAATGGGCCATATCGGTCCACTTTTACGTATAGCGTCCATATAAACGGACCCCCAAATTTGGCTTGCGGGAACTCTAAGAGAAGCAAATTTCATCCGATCCAGCTGAAATTTGGTGCATGGTTTCAGCATATGATCTCTAACAACCATGCAAAAATTGGTCCACATCGGTCCATAATTATATATAGCCCCCATATAAACTGATCCCCCGATTTGGCTTGCGGAGCCTCTAAGAGAACCAAATTTCATCCGATCCGGCTGAAATTTGGTACATGGTGTATGTATATGGTCTCTAAAAACTATGCAAAAAATGGTCCACATCGGTTAATAATTCAATGATTAAAACCGCTATGTTCATCGTAATTAAAGGAATAGAAAAAACAATTAGGTAATATGGGGAAAATTTTTAAAATTTGAAGCAGAACAAAAAGTGAAGCAGATTTTTGGAAGAAGGAGTGACGAAGTAAATTTTGTGAAAATGAAGCAAAATACTTCGATTGAAGTAGTAGCGGCAGCACTGCAAGCATTGGATAATCGTTTCTATTCAACATGGTTCAACTTTTTTTTGAGTCGATATCAGATTTATGGTACAATAGCTTTGACAAAATATTTTAATATTTTGAGAAAGTCTTTATCAACCTTATTTGCTAATAGTCTTTTACAAATATGGCAAAACAAACATGTTCATGTGGGAAGAAAATCTCGATTTTGTAAAAGACATAGTAAAAAACCGGATATTATTGAACTTCAAGAATGTTTTAGTCGAAAAAAGAATGTGACTCTATATTATCGATTTTTTATTTCGGTAGAAAATGTTTTCAAAATTTTATTTCTATACAGAATTTTTGCAAAATTTTATTTTTATAGAAAATTTTGTCAAAAATTTATTTCAATTGAAAATTTTGTACAAATTTTATTTCTATAGGAAATTTTTGCAAAATTTTATTTCTATGGAAAAAATTTTGCAACATTTTTTTTCTACAGATTTTTTTTGCAAAATTTTATTTCTATAGAAAATTTATGCAAAATTTTATTTATATAGAAAATTTTGTCAAAATTTTATTTTCTTTAAAATTTAGTCTCTTGACAATAATTTTCCAGTGAAATTTTTGTTGAAATTTAGTAAAAAGTACCTTTGTGGTGCGAGAACAAAAACAATTTGTTTTTTTTCGACCGTCGTTTGACGGGCTTTTCAACTAGTATTCTATGATTTGTGCAAGTTTTATAGGTAAGCGTTTTTCAAAATAAAACCTCCAGCTTTTCTTCAACATCTTCGATAAGATTTTTCTATGCAGCTAAAAATATATATTTATTTATATAAAAATATTCATTCATTTCGGGGGGGTTTGATCCCCCTCACACCCCCCCCCCCCCCCCCCCTGAATACGGCCTTGCTATAGGCCCCCTAGCTAAAAATTTATAGACTGAACTTATAAGTTAAATTAATGTTTTATTTCATAAAAATGAATAACAAAATAGACATCAAAATAACTCGACAATTAATTTATAATTTTTTTGGTTTTCTTTTTTCAAATAGTTAAAAAAAGTAAGAATAAATAAAATGGTAAAAATTATTCAAATTTTGCCACAAAATGCTAAATCCATTATAGAAATTTTTATAGAATTTTTGAAAATATTCGAGGGAAAAAGTTTCAATCAAGCGTTAGAATGCATTAAAAATCATAAGCATCTAAGCCCCCTCCCCAGTGGCCTTCCTATGCTTATGGGTACATACCGCGCTCAATTCGAAATATTTTCATATAAACATTGAAATTACTTCATCAAAGTTACACATGAGCTTGCTCGCCTATTGGCAGTATTGTTCTATTTAAAGTTTATTGACTGATGTATTTTAACCTTATTTATCATGTACATTATTGTTATCGAAGCTATTGTTGTCCAATTTTCAGGTAGCACAAATATTAAACGCAAATACAGATGTTTTAGTTCTTTTATTTAAATATGAGATATGCACAATATGTTTTTAATCCTTAATAATTGCATATGTATTTTTTGGTTGTCAACATTTTTAGTATATTGAGTTATTAAGGTGGGTACTAATTTCGAGTTTTTAGCCGGTATGGAAATCTAACGAAATTTGCGCTACCCATAAGAAATCCCAGCAAAAAAGCGTCGCCAAAAAAGTAGTGAACATGTTCTTTTTGGATCCTGAAGTGGTGCAAAATTGGCACAGAAGCGATGAATTTAACATGGGCTTATCATAGGGCGGATGTCCACCATTTCAACAGCCGTTGCACTGAATTTGCATCACTTCTTAAGGTGTTTTGGATGTGAATTAAGAAATTTTGCGATATTTTGACAAATAAATAAATTTTAACTTTTTTATGATTTTTAATGCATTCTACCGTTTGTCTGGAATGTTGACATCAAGTATTTTCAAAAACTCGCAAGTTTTCGAGAATTTAACATTTTTTTTTTTTTGCAACATTTAAGTAATTTGTATCATTTTATAAATTCTAGGTCTGTTTTTAACCAACTTGAAATAAAAAATTTAAATTTCCCATTAAAAATATGAAAAAAAACGAGTTTTAAAAAATTGACTCAAATGAACTTCCTGTGCAGTTAAAATAAATAACTTCTTTGGGAGAACATTTCTGGAAGAGCTTTTAAAGTTGTGCCTTTAGAAGAACTTCCACATTTTTTGCTGGGATGCGTTGCTATATTTGTTAGCGAAAACTCCGCGAGCCATTGTTTTCGACTGTTTACATCTCATAAGAAATACATGGCAAAACTGTATTGTTGACACAAAAAAGAATTTCTTAAATGTGGTCTTAAAAGTGGCTACTACCCCTGAATTTTTTGAATTTAATGGCACCCTCACCACTTCGAAAAATCTCTCATCGGAATAGCACCGATCACTAGCATTTATGCACAGCTATAATTCCTAGCGAACTTTTCTTTTCCAACGGTCGATAAAATCGCCATGAAGAATTTTTCCTTAAAAGTCTGGTATGCGCCTCTAACGGAAAATTCCGCTACTCACAAGAAATGCATATTCAAAATCTACATTGATTTGTTGAAATTCGAGTCAAATTTTCATTTTATCACAGAATGAAGCAACAAAATTCCGATGCCGATAAAAATAATAATAAAATAAAATTTTGACAAAATTTTCTTTAGAAATAAAATTGTGACAAAATTTTCTATAGAAAAAAAATTTTGACAAAATTTTCTATAGAAATAAAATTTTGACAAATTTTTCTATAGAACTAAGACTTTGACAAAATTTTCTATAGAAATAAAATTTTGAGAAAATTTTCTATAGAAATAAAATTTTGACGAAATTTTCTATATAGAAATAAAAAATAATAATAAAAAAATTTTGACAAAATTTTCTATAGAAATAAAATTATGACAAAATTTTCTATAGAAATAAAATTTTGACAAAATTTTCTATAGAAATCAATTTTGACAAAATTTTCCATAGAAATAAAATTTTGACACAGTTTTCTATAGAAATAAAATTTTGACACAATTTTCTATAGAACAAAAATTTTGACAAAATTTTCTATATAGAAATAAAAAATAATAATAAAAAAAATTTTAACAAAATGTTCTATAGAAATAAAATTTTGACAAAATTTTCTATAGAAATAAAATTGTGACAAAATTTCTATAGAAATAAAATTTTGACAAAATTTTCTATAAAAATCAAATTTTGACAAAATTTTCTATATAGAAATAAAATTTTGACAAAATTTTCAAATAGAAATAAAATTTTAACACAATTTTCTATAGAAATAAAATTTTGACAAAATTTTGTAAATAAATAGAGTTTTGACAAAATTTTCTATATAGAAATAAATTTTTAACAAAATTTGCTATATAGAAATAAAATTTTGACAAAATTTGCTATATAGAAATAAAATTTTGACAAAATTTGCTATATAGAAATAAAAAAAATAACAACAAAAATTTTGACAAAATGTTCTATAGAAATAAAATTATGACAAAATTTTCTATAGAAATCAATTTTGACACAATTTTCTATAGAAATAAAATTGTGACAAAATTTTCTATAGAAATAAAATTTTGACAAATTTTTCTATAGAAATAAAATTTTGACAAAATTTTCTATAGAAATAAAATTGTGACAAAATTTTCTATAGAAATAAAATTTTGACAAAATTTTCTATATAGAAATAAAATTTTGACAAAATTTTCAAATAGAAATAAAATTTTAACATAATTTTCTATAGAAATAAAATTTTGACAAAATTTTCTAAGTAAATAGAGTTTTGACAAAATTTTCCATATAGAAATAAATTTTTAACAAAATTTGCTATATAGAAATAAAATTGTTACAAAATTTGCTATATAGAAATAAAATTTTGACAAAATTTTCTATAGAAGTAAAATTTTGACAAAATTTTCTATAGAAATCAATTTTGACAAAATTTTCTATAGAAATAAAATTTTGACACAGTTTTCTATAGAAATAAAATTTTGACACAATTTTCTATAGAACAAAAATTTTGACAAAATTTTCTATATAGAAATAAAAAATAATAATAAAAAAAATTTTAACAAAATGTTCTATAGAAATAAAATTTTGACAAAATTTTCTATAGAAATAAAATTGTGACAAAATTTCTATAGAAATAAAATTTTGACAAAATTTTCTATAAAAATCAAATTTTGACAAAATTTTCTATATAGAAATAAAATTTTGACAAAATTTTCAAATAGAAATAAAATTTTAACACAATTTTCTATAGAAATAAAATTTTGACAAAATTTTGTAAATAAATAGAGTTTTGACAAAATTTTCTATATAGAAATAAATTTTTAACAAAATTTGCTATATAGAAATAAAATTTTGACAAAATTTGCTATATAGAAATCAAATTTTGACAAAATTTGCTATATAGAAATAAAAAAAATAACAACAAAAATTTTGACAAAATGTTCTATAGAAATAAAATTATGACAAAATTTTCTATAGAAATCAATTTTGACACAATTTTCTATAGAAATAAAATTGTGACAAAATTTTCTATAGAAATAAAATTTTGACAAATTTTTCCATAGAAATAAAATTTTGACAAAATTTTCTATAGAAATAAAATTGTGACAAAATTTTCTATAGAAATAAAATTTTGACAAAATTTTCTATATAGAAATAAAATTTTGACAAAATTTTCAAATAGAAATAAAATTTTAACATAATTTTCTATAGAAATAAAATTTTGACAAAATTTTCTAAGTAAATAGAGTTTTGACAAAATTTTCCATATAGAAATAAATTTTTAACAAAATTTGCTATATAGAAATAAAATTGTTACAAAATTTGCTATATAGAAATAAAATTTTGACAAAATTTTCTATAGAAGTAAAATTTTGACAAAATTGTTTATAGAAATAATATGTTGACAAAATTTTTTATAGAATAAAATTTTGACAAAATTTTCTATAGAAGTACAATTTTGACAAAATTTTCTAGATATAAAATCTTGACAACATTTCCTATAGAAAAAAAATTTAGACAAAATTTTCAATAGAAATAAAATTTTGACAAAATTTTCGAAAAAAATTATGTTTAAACAAAATTTTCTATAGAAATACAATATATATACTATACAATATATATATATATATATATATATATATATATATATATATATATATATATATATATATATATATATATATATATATATATATATATATATATATATATATATATATATATATATATATATATATATATATACAACATTTCCTATAGAAAAAAAATTTAGACAAAATTTTCAATAGAAATAAAATTTTGACAAAATTTTCGAAAAAAATTATGTTTAAACAAAATTTTCTATAGAAATACAATATATATACTATACAATATATATATATATATATATATATATATATATATATATATATATATATATATATATATATATATATATATATATATATATATATATATATATATATATATATATATATATATATATATATATATATATATATATATATATATATATATATATATATATATATATATATATATATATATATATATATATATATATATATATATATATATATATATATATATATATATTGTATAGTATATATATTGTATTTCTATTGAAAATTTTGTTTAAACATAATTTTTTTCGAAAATTTTGTCAAAATTTTATTTCTATTGAAAATTTTGTCTAAATTTTTTTCTATAGGAAATGTTGTCAAGATTTTATATCTAGAAAATTTTGTCAAAATTGTACTTCTATAGAAAATTTTGTCAAAATTTTATTCTATAAAAAATTTTGTCAACATATTATTTCTATAAACAATTTTGTCAAAATTTTACTTCTATAGAAAATTTTGTCAAAATTTTATTTCTATATAGCAAATTTTGTAACAATTTTATTTCTATATAGCAAATTTTGTTAAAAATTTATTTCTATATGGAAAATTTTGTCAAAACTCTATTTACTTAGAAAATTTTGTCAAAATTTTATTTCTATAGAAAATTATGTTAAAATTTTATTTCTATTTGAAAATTTTGTCAAAATTTTATTTCTATATAGAAAATTTTGTCAAAATTTTATTTCTATAGAAAATTTTGTCACAATTTTATTTCTATAGAAAATTTTGTCAAAATTTTATTTCTATGGAAAAATTTGTCAAAATTTTATTTCTATAGAAAATTTTGTCACAATTTTATTTCTATAGAAAATTGTGTCAAAATTGATTTCTATAGAAAATTTTGTCATAATTTTATTTCTATAGAACATTTTGTCAAAATTTTTGTTGTTATTTTTTTTATTTCTATATAGCAAATTTTGTCAAAATTTGATTTCTATATAGCAAATTTTGTCAAAATTTTATTTCTATATAGCAAATTTTGTTAAAAATTTATTTCTATATAGAAAATTTTGTCAAAACTCTATTTATTTACAAAATTTTGTCAAAATTTTATTTCTATAGAAAATTGTGTTAAAATTTTATTTCTATTTGAAAATTTTGTCAAAATTTTATTTCTATATAGAAAATTTTGTCAAAATTTGATTTTTATAGAAAATTTTGTCAAAATTTTATTTCTATAGAAATTTTGTCACAATTTTATTTCTATAGAAAATTTTGTCAAAATTTTATTTCTATAGAACATTTTGTTAAAATTTTTTTTATTATTATTTTTTATTTCTATATAGAAAATTTTGTCAAAATTTTTGTTCTATAGAAAATTGTGTCAAAATTTTATTTCTATAGAAAACTGTGTCAAAATTTTATTTCTATAGAAAATTTTGTCAAAATTGATTTCTATAGAAAATTTTGTCAAAATTTTACTTCTATAGAAAATTTTGTCAAAATTTTATTTCTATATAGCAAATTTTGTAACAATTTTATTTCTATATAGCAAATTTTGTTAAAAATTTATTTCTATATGGAAAATTTTGTCAAAACTCTATTTACTTAGAAAATTTTGTCAAAATTTTATTTCTATAGAAAATTATGTTAAAATTTTATTTCTATTTGAAAATTTTGTCAAAATTTTATTTCTATATAGAAAATTTTGTCAAAATTTTATTTCTATAGAAAATTTTGTCACAATTTTATTTCTATAGAAAATTTTGTCAAAATTTTATTTCTATAGAAAAATTTGTCAAAATTTTATTTCTATAGAAAATTTTGTCACAATTTTATTTCTATAGAAAATTGTGTCAAAATTGATTTCTATAGAAAATTTTGTCATAATTTTATTTCTATAGAACATTTTGTCAAAATTTTTGTTGTTATTTTTTTTATTTCTATATAGCAAATTTTGTCAAAATTTTATTTCTATATAGCAAATTTTGTCAAAATTTTATTTCTATATAGCAAATTTTGTTAAAAATTTATTTCTATATAGAAAATTTTGTCAAAACTCTATTTATTTACAAAATTTTGTCAAAATTTTATTTCTATAGAAAATTGTGTTAAAATTTTATTTCTATTTGAAAATTTTGTCAAAATTTTATTTCTATATAGAAAATTTTGTCAAAATTTGATTTTTATAGAAAATTTTGTCAAAATTTTATTTCTATAGAAATTTTGTCACAATTTTATTTCTATAGAAAATTTTGTCAAAATTTTATTTCTATAGAACATTTTGTTAAAATTTTTTTTATTATTATTTTTTATTTCTATATAGAAAATTTTGTCAAAATTTTTGTTCTATAGAAAATTGTGTCAAAATTTTATTTCTATAGAAAACTGTGTCAAAATTTTATTTCTATGGAAAATTTTGTCAAAATTGATTTCTATAGAAAATTTTGTCAAAATTTTATTTCTATAGAAAATTTTGTCATAATTTTATTTCTATAGAAAATTTTGTCAAAATTTTTTTATTATTATTTTTTATTTCTATATAGAAAATTTCGTCAAAATTTTATTTCTATAGAAAATTTTCTCAAAATTTTATTTCTATAGAAAATTTTGTCAAAGTCTTAGTTCTATAGAAAAATTTGTCAAAATTTTATTTCTATAGAAAATTTTGTCAAAATTTTTTTTCTATAGAAAATTTTGTCACAATTTTATTTCTAAAGAAAATTTTGTCAAAATTTTATTTTATTATTATTTTTATCGGCATCGGAATTTTGTTGCTTCATTCTGTGATAAAATGAAAATTTGACTCGAATTTCAACAAATCAATGTAGATTTTGAATATGCATTTCTTGTGAGTAGCGGAATTTTCCGTTAGAGGCGCATACCAGACTTTTAAGGAAAAATTCTTCATGGCGATTTTATCGACCGTTGGAAAAGAAAAGTTCGCTAGGAATTATAGCTGTGCATAAATGCTAGTGATCGGTGCTATTCCGATGAGAGATTTTTCGAAGTGGTGAGGGTGCCATTAAATTCAAAAAATTCAGGGGTAGTAGCCACTTTTAAGACCACATTTAAGAAATTCTTTTTTGTGTCAACAATACAGTTTTGCCATGTATTTCTTATGAGATGTAAACAGTCGAAAACAATGGCTCGCGGAGTTTTCGCTAACAAATATAGCAACGCATCCCAGCAAAAAATGTGGAAGTTCTTCTAAAGGCACAACTTTAAAAGCTCTTCCAGAAATGTTCTCCCAAAGAAGTTATTTATTTTAACTGCACAGGAAGTTCATTTGAGTCAATTTTTTAAAACTCGTTTTTTTTCATATTTTTAATGGGAAATTTAAATTTTTTATTTCAAGTTGGTTAAAAACAGACCTAGAATTTATAAAATGATACAAATTACTTAAATGTTGCAAAAAAAAAAAAATGTTAAATTCTCGAAAACTTGCGAGTTTTTGAAAATACTTGATGTCAACATTCCAGACAAACGGTAGAATGCATTAAAAATCATAAAAAAGTTAAAATTTATTTATTTGTCAAAATATCGCAAAATTTCTTAATTCACATCCAAAACACCTTAAGAAGTGATGCAAATTCAGTGCAACGGCTGTTGAAATGGTGGACATCCGCCCTATGATAAGCCCATGTTAAATTCATCGCTTCTGTGCCAATTTTGCACCACTTCAGGATCCAAAAAGAACATGTTCACTACTTTTTTGGCGACGCTTTTTTGCTGGGATTTCTTATGGGTAGCGCAAATTTCGTTAGATTTCCATACCGGCTAAAAACTCGAAATTAGTACCCACCTTAATAACTCAATATACTAAAAATGTTGACAACCAAAAAATACATATGCAATTATTAAGGATTAAAAACATATTGTGCATATCTCATATTTAAATAAAAGAACTAAAACATCTGTATTTGCGTTTAATATTTGTGCTACCTGAAAATTGGAAATTCTATAGGAAATGTTGTATATATATATATATATATATATATATATATATATATATATATATATATATATATATATATATATATATATATATATATATATATATATATATATATATATATATATATATATATATATATATATATATATATATATATATATATATAACTTATTATACCCACCACCATAGGATGGGGGGTATATTAACTTTGTCATTCCGTTTATAACACATCGAAATATTGCTCTAAGACCCCATAAAGTATATATATTCTGGGTCGTGGTGAAATTCTGAGTCGATCTGAGCACGTCCGTCCGTCCGTCCGTCCGTCTGTTGAAATCACGCTAACTTCCGAACGAAACAAGCTATCGACTGGAAACTTGGCACAAGTAGTTGTTATTGATGTAGGTCGGATGGTATTGCAAATGGGCCATATCGGTCCACTTTTACGTATAGCCCCCATATGAAATTTGGTACATGGTGTCAGTATATGGTCTCTAACAACCATGCAAAAATTGATCCACATCGGTCCATAATTATATATAGCCCCCATATAAACCGATCCCCCGATTTGGCTTGCGAGGCCTCTAAGAGAAGCAAATTTCATCCGATCCGGCTGAAATTTGATACATGGTGTTAGTATATGGTCTCGAACAACCATGCAAAAATTGGTCCACATCGGTCCATAATTATATATAGCCCCCATATAAACCGATCCCCCGATTTGGCTTGCGAGGCCTCGAAGAGAAGCAAATTTCATCCAATATGGCTGAAATTTGGTACGTGATGTTAGTATATGGTCTCTAACAACCATGCAAAAATTGGTCCACATCGGCTCATAATTATATATAGCCCCCATATAAACCGATCACCAGATTTGACCTCCGGAACCTCTTGGAAGACCAAAATTCATCTGATTCAGTTGAAATTTGGTACGTGGTGTTAATATATGGCCTCAAACTCCCATGCAAAAATTGGTCGATATCGGTCCATAATTATATATAGGCCCCATATAAACCGATCCCCAGATTTGACCTCCAGAGCCCCTTGAAAGAGCAAAATACTTCCCATTCGGTTGAAATTTGGTACGTATGGTATCCAACAACCATGCAGGAATAAGAAGTTTTAAGATACACAACCCAAGTAATTCGATTGTGGATGACAGTCTTTCGTAGAAGTTTCTACGCAATCCATGGTGGTGGGTACATAAGATTCGGCCTGGCCGAACTTGCGGCCGTATATACTTGTTTAACCCTGATATTTTTGAATAATGAATTGTCATTTTTTGTTTATTTGCTTGCTTTATGCCTTTTTTTAATAAAAGACTGAATTACCTTTATTTCTGAAGTTTTTTTTATTATGTACACGCACATACATACACAATTAAATGGACTTAGGAGTAAGTCGTCAAATTCCGGGACCAATCACGACGTAAATCGAGGGATTACTGTATACAAAATTTTGTATATAGAAATAAAATTTGGAAAAAAAATCTGTATAGAAATTTTTCGTTAGAAATAAAATTTTGACAAAATTTTCTTTAGAAATAAAATTTTGACAAAATGTTCTATAGAAATAAAATTTTAACAAAATTTTTTATATAGAAATAAATGTTTGACACAAATAAATATTTGACAAAATTTTCTATAGAAATAAAATTTTGACAAAATTTTTTGTAGCAATAAAATTTTGAACAAAATTTTCTATAGAAATTCGTGGTAAATCATCTACAAAGCCCAAACCAATTATTTTTAAGAAAAAAAAACTCAGCATTTATTTTTACTATTCCGTATTATCAGTTCTTTATTTATAAATACACATATATATGATTGTTGTATTTATTTCTTTACAAAAAAATAGTTTCTCAAATGTATTTATGGAAGATTTTCTTAAGGGGTTTTGGGCTTAAATACGAATTAAACCGATTGAAACAAAAACACACACATCTAAAATTTATGTCTATACACAAAAACGAGTTTTAATATAAGAATTAGAAGTAAAAAAATGCTTTTATGTATGTTTTTAAAAATGAAAAAGAGATTTATTATTCTCTATTCAATTAAAGCCATTTAAAGGAATTTCATTATAACTATCAAACTGTCCTTAAGATAAGTTAAACCATACCAAAAAGCTATCAAATATTTTGAGGAATGGTTCTCTTCACCTAGAGAGCAATTAAAATATTTATAAAAAACAGTTTATGTTTAAAGTACGGTTTTTCTTTTTAGTTTATCATTATCATTTGTTTTAATTACATATACATTATATAAAAAATAGTATTACAAACTTATTAATTAAAAGAAAAAAACGGAAAGCAAGAGATGAAATGAACGTCTGGATGAGCCACAACGTTACAAATTTTAAAAAACAAATATGGACCCTATCTTGTGGGAAAACAAAATAGACCCTAACCTATTATTGATGATTGTATGCAAACAAAAAATGCACATTTTCTTCTCACAACAGATTTGATGAAATCTCCATATCTAAACATGTTTTGGCATGCGGCTTCGAAGGGAGTTATAATGGTAATGTAGGCATGATCACGGGGAGAAGAGGAGTAAGAAGGTATATCGGTTTCATTGAATTTATTTCCTTTTATCATATTTTCTTTTCTTTTTTAAATTAAATTAAGTATGAAGAAACATTCAAATGATTATGGCGTGTACGTTTTGTTGTTGTGGATTGGTGGGCGGAGTGGGGAAAAAAGGAAAAGTCGTTGAAACTAAAAATGTTACAAATGGAAATTTACAATTCATCCTTTTTGTGCTCATCATCCTTCTCTTCAACACTTTCTTCATCGGCATCACTCTGGAAATAGTTAAGAAAATAATAAAAAATATTAATAATATCATAATTATTTTTTTAACTTCTCAACGAACACTTACAGGTTTAACATCACCACCAGCATCCAAGAATTTAACAAATTCATCCAAAGTTCTATCCAAATTGTAGTCGATAACTTTGTTATCGCCCTTACGGAACAATTTGATGGTGGGGAAGGATGACACTTTAGTGTGTTCCAATTCATTGGCAGTGGAATCCATCTTGGCAATGACAATAGTTTCACTATCCTTGTATTTCTCACCCAATTGATCGTAGATGGGAGCCAATTGTTTGCAATGACCACACCAGGGAGCATAGAATTCAACCAAAACATCCTTGGTCTTGTCGAAGGCAACTTCATCAAAGTTGGTGGCAACCAAAACCTTAACGGGGTTCTTATCCCAATCCTCGGGCAATTCTTGTGACAACAAGTGTTGCTTCAATTTGCCATCCATGAATTTCTGCAAGAATTCGCTAATAGTTTCGGCAGACAAGTCAGTGCTTTCGGGCTTGTATTTGGCCATATCTTCTTCCAATTTGATCAAACGAATGGTGGGTACATCATCCTTGGACATGCCGAAGAATTCAAAGATACGGGCATGATCTTCTTCATCCGATGAAATGGTAACGAAAAGAATATTATTACGGTATTTCTTGGCAACTTCCTTCAAGGGATCAACATGTTTCTCAATATGACCGGCTTCCTTGGAGACGAAGAACAACAAATGGGATTTGATGGAACCACCAAAGATTTTCGAAGCAGATTCATGATTGAATTCAACAATCAAAGGCAAAGATTCAACTTGAGCGAATTTCTTAATGTCTTCAACATTGATTTCACCAGAGTACACAGATTTCTTATCATCGAAAGGTTTGAACAAGACAACAGCACCATCCTTAGCTTCGTATTTGGCAATGACATCATCGTTGGAGGTGATACCGAAAGCAAAGCTATCCAAAGCATTGGCAGCAGAAACGAAAGCCTTGGCTTCAGCAGATTCCAAATCCTTGAAGAAACCAACAACAGCAATCTGAAAGGAGAAAAACATTATTTGATTAATTTTTATCCCATGAATTGCAATCCAAAGATTCAATCTAAATACAGTGAAACCTCTCAAACTTGGACACTCTGTAAACAGGACAAAAGAATTTTCGCGAGACGTTTGGTATGCACTCATTAGTGGACACCTCCCAAATGTGGACAAAATTTAGGTGACCGTCAGTGTCAACTTCTGAGAGGTTTCACTGTATATATTTCTGAGATTACAATACTGCATTTCTTACAGAGCAACAGCAAATTAAAGGTTTATGTAGAAAACATTTAACTGCGATTTTAATTCTACGATTTTTTATGATCTTCATATTGGAATAATCGACTTTGAAATTGTTGAAAATCAACCCTAATCGATTTTTGATGTTGGTCAATATGGACTGTTGGCCAAAAATCAAATGTTGAAGTCGGAAAAGGTCGAAAAGTAGACTTTTTGAAGATAATGCTTTTTTATGAAATAATTGTTATAAATTATTTCCGTTGATGATGAATACATTAACCCAAAAACAGCTCACGAAAAAAGAAAAATTCCTGGATACTATTTCGACTTTTCAAAACTTTTTTTTTTTGAAGATCTCCCAATACTACCAACCAAATCATGGAAAAAATATTGTCTTTTTCTCAACTTACTTCATTGTCCTTCAAGAATGTCTCAGCATCTTCAACGGAAGCCAATTCCTTGGCTGGGGGACCAGTCTTCTTGCTAACCCAGCTAACAATATCGGCAGCTTGACGACCACCAGTATAATCGACAGGAGCACCGCTGCGGAAGAATTTCAAAGTGGGATAACCACGGACTTGATATTCTTCAGCCAAAGAACCTTCAACGGTAGCATCGACCTTAGCCAATTTAATGGGAGATTCTTTTTCGGCTAAGGTTTGAGCAGCTTTAGCATATTCAGGGGCCAATGATTTACAATGACCGCACCAGGGAGCATCTGCAAAAAAGAAAAAAAAAATGATTAACAATTATTAATTAAGTCAAAGAAAAACTATTAATATATATTTATTAAAAGCCAAAATTTTATTTCTATAGAAAATTTTGTCAAAATTTTATTTCTATAGAAAATTTTGTCAAAATTTTTTTTCTATAGAAAATTTTGTCAAAATTTTATTTCTATCGAAAATTTTGTCAAAATTTTATTTCTATATTTTTTTTTTTTTCATTTTTCAAATTCTTCTTTATTAATTTGATTTTTAAATACAATTCATTTAATGAGATTTTATCACAGTAGATATTACAACAAATGAGACACTGGCTGGCAATATAAGCTATGTTATTTAAGATACATATTATTAAAGGCAAAAACAGGTTAAAGACCTTTATATGAAATTAAACCAAAGTCAAATATTGTTGAAAATTAACATGCATGCAGAAGATTATCTAATTCAATAACCTAAAACAAACATATATTTTCAATTTGATAATTTAATAGTAAAATAAGAAATATTTTAATATACTCGCTCTACACAAGACCTTATCAAACAATAAGGGGAAGTTTCAATTTTGGAAAAATAATTTAAATTTAGCCTTTTGATGAAATCACAAATTTTCTCATATCCAGTTTCATTATGAAGTAATGAAGTAGAGTATCTCCAATTCTTTCCATTGATAATTTTTAAACATTTATTTTGTACAATCTGTAACTTCTCCAAATGGGTCTTTGCAGCTTTGTACCAAACTGGACATGCATATGTTAAAATAGGTCTTATGATACCTTTGAACAGTAGATTCTTATTTTTATGATTCAGCAGAGACTTTCTACACAAAAGCGGCCACAACGACCTTAACGATTTTAGCGATTTGTTACGGATCTCTTCTAAGTGTTTCCCATAAGATAATTTTTTATCTAATGTGACCCCCAGATACTTGACACTATCAGCAACCGCAATCGTTTCATCTCCAAACTTAAGCCTTCGATTCGGCTTCCTTTTAGGGGATTTATTATAAGGAAAAATGATCGCCTGCGTTTTACTGGGATTTATTTTAATCTTCCATTTCGAAAAATACCTATTGCAAGACGCCAGTCCTTTTTCCATTTTCTTCAAAAGCGCTTTAGTTACCTTACTAGTAGTAATAAGCGCAGTATCATCTGCATAATAAGCAACTTGCAAAGAAAAACTATTAATATATATTTATTAAAAGCCAAAATTTTATTTCTATAGAAAATTTTGTCAAAATTTTATTTCTATAGAAAATTTTGTCAAAATTTTTTTTCTATAGAAAATTTTGTCAAAATTTTATTTCTATCGAAAATTTTGTCAAAATTTTATTTCTATAGAAAATTTTGTTTCTATAGAAAATTGCGTCAAAATTTTATTTCTATAGAAAATTGCGACAAAATTTTATTTCTATTGAAAATTTTGCCAAAATTTTATTTTTATTGAAAATTTTGTCATAATTTTATTTCTATAGAAAATTTTGTCAAAATTTTATTTCTATAGAAAATTTTGTCAAAATTTTATTTCTAGAGAAAATTGCGTCAAAATTCTATTTCTATAGAAAATTTTGTAAAAATTCTATTTCTATAGAATATTAAGTCAAAATTTTATTTCTATAGAAAATATTGTCAAAATTTTATTTCTATAGAAAATTTTGTCAAAATTTTATTTCTATAGAAAATTTTGTCAAAATTTTGTTTCTATAGAAAATTGCGTCAAAATTTTATTTATATAGAAAATTGCGACAAAATTTTATTTCTATTGAAAATTTTGTCATAATTTTATTTCTGTAGAAATTTTTGTCAAAATTTTATTTTTATAAAAAAAATTTGTCATAATTTTATTTCTATAGAAAATTTTGTCAAAATTTTATTTCTATAGAAAATTTTGTCAAAATTTTATTTCTATAGAAAATTTTGTCAAAATTTTATTTCTGTAGAAAATTTTGTCAAAATTTTATTTCTATAGAAAATGTTGTCAAAATCTTATTTCTATAGAAAATTTTGTCAAAATTTTATTTCTATGGAAAATTTTGTCAAAATTCTATTTCTATAGAAAATTTTGTCAAAATTCTATTTCTATAGAAAATTTTGTCAAAATTTTATTTCTATAGAAAATTTTGTCAAAATTCTATTTCTATAGAAAATTTTGTAAAAATTCTATTTCTATAGGATATTATGTCAAAATTTTATTTCTATAGAAAATATTGTCAAAATTTTATATCTATAGAAAATTTTGTCAAAATGTTATTTCTATAAAAAATTGCGACATCATTTTATTTCTATAGAAAATATTGTCAAAATTTTATTTCTATAGAAAATTTTGTCAAAATTTAATCCCTATAGAAATTTTTGTCAAAATTTTTTTTATAAAAAAAATTTGTCATAATTTTATTTCTATAGAAAATTTTGTCAAAATTTTATTTTTATAGAAAATTTTGTCAAAATTTTATTTCTATAGAAAATGTTGTCAAAATTTTATTTCTATAGAAAATTTTGTCAAAATTTTATTTCTATAGAAAATTTTGTCAAGATTCTATTTCTATAGAAAATTTTGTCAAAATTCTATTTCTATAGAAAATTTTGTCAAAATTCTATTTCTATAGAAAATTTTGTCAAAATTCTATTTCTATAGAAAATGTTGTCAAAATTCTATTTCTATAGAAAATTTTGTCAAAATTCTATTTCTACAGAAAATTTTGTCAAAATTTTATTTCTATAAAAAATTGCGTCAAAATGTTATTTCTATAGAAAATTACGACATTTTATTTCTATAAAAAATTGCGTCAAAATTTTATTTCTATAGAAAATATTGTCAAAATTGTATTTCTACAGAAAATTGCGACATTTTATTTCTATAGAAAATTTTGTCAAAATTTTATTTCTATAGAAAATTTTGTCAAAATTTTATTTCTATAGAAAATATTATCAAAATTGTATTTCTATAGAAAATTGCGACATTTTATTTCTATAGAAAATTTTGTCAAAATTTTATTTTTATAGAAAATTTAAGTATCTCTTAGTTGGAGTGGAATGTTTTGCAAAAACTACCAAAACATCAAGAATTCTACCTATCTACCAAACAGTAAAAAAATCTACCATTTTTGGTAAAATTCTAACAACTGTGGCAACCGTGCTAGGGAGGGGCCTCCTTTTTACAAAGTTCGAGCGGCAGCATTACTGAGAGGGTATACAAGTTTTGGTGTAGTTCGATCATACTAAACAGCAAATGCTTTCCCATTTTCAGCAGCCATTTTGCTGTTTTAATAGATTTTTCTCCAGTTACGACTATTAAATTTCTCTTTTCCAATATTTACATATTAATAGAATATAAAAAAATAAATGAAGCAAAATATTATCAACGTTACAGCTTCTAAGCGAAGTAATAACAGATACTTCATGACACTTGATTTTATAATTTTGCATTAATTAATATACGTATAATGAAATAAACTATAGCATCTGTAATTTACGTTTGAAATTTCACGGCATCTCCTTCAAGAAAACACGGCCACGTATGTAAATTATTTCCCTACAACAAAATAACCCAGTAGCAAGTAATCATAAAATTGTAAAAGACCCCAAGAGTAGTGTAGGTGTTATAAAAAATTATCTTTTTTTGCAGCTCTTGGTGTTGTTGTTTCTTTTTTTGTGTGTTTTCATCATGAATTGTGAACAATTGTATATGACAGCCGTCTGACTGGCTATCTGCATACAATGACGTCTATGGTTTTAAAACAATTATAATAATAAGAAAAAAAAAAACACAAAAACATTATGTTAAACAACCCTGGTTAGGGAATGGAACATGTGTATGCCGTTCATGGGAGAATAAACAGAACCGGTATGTGAGCCACCGCCACGTACATTTTTGTTTGTTTAGAAGATTTTTTTGTCTCTGTAAGAAAGTAAGACATACGTGGCCTTTTAAGATTTGAAAAATTCTATAGACAAATCCATAGCCAGAGAGAGTGTAAGAGTTAATGTTTATTATAAAATTGAAATGGACTGTTTGAATAAAAAGCAAAAATAAAAATATTAAAAGAATTTTGTTTTTCTCTATCAGCGAAAAAGGAAAAAAAATAAGACATACGTGGCCCTTATAAAATTATCGCTATGAAATTCTTCATACCGATAAAGTTTATGTTTATTAAAAAAATGGAATTAAAATGAATTAGTTTCATTCGAGAAATTAAAAACAACAAAAATACTTTTAGCAGTATCTAGGTCGTATATGTGTTTGTAGGTTTTGCTTTAGTCAATGGGCCAACGCCATGTAGTGAAGTCTCCAAAATTTGCCAGCAAAAGATAAGAACTATAATGAAGCATTGGATTAAGATTCACACTACATCATATATAATAATGAAATAGAAATTCTAAAAAAAATCGACCCTGCCCCGACTGCTAAAAAATGTGCACGACCTATTTGTAAAATTGATTTCATTCACACAATATCTAATGAAATATCCTTAAACGGAGAAAACTAAACATCTTGGCCGAAATCGAAATCGTAGTGAAAGTGTAGACCAGAGCCAATTTGGACAAATTTTTTTGTAGAAATAAAATGTTGACAAAATTTTCTATAGAAATAAAATTTTGAGAAATTTTTCTATAGAAATAAAATTTTGACAAAATTTCCCAAAGAAATAAAATTTTGAGAAATTTTTCTATAGAAATAAATTCTTCAAAAAATTTTCTATAGAAATAAATTCTTGAGAACATTTCTATAGAAATAAAATGTTGACAAAATTTTCTATAGAAATAAAATTTTGAGAAAATTTTCTATAGAAATAAAATTTTGATAAATTTTTCTAAAGAATTAAATTCTTGAGAATATTTTCTATAGAAATAAATTCTTGAGAACATTTTCTATAGAAATAACATTTTGAGAAAATTTTCTATAGAAATAAAAGTTGTCGCAATTTTCTATAGAAATACAATTTTGATATTTTCTATAGAAATAAAATTTTGACAAAATTTTCTATAGAAATAAAATTTTTATTGTTGTTTTTTTGTTTTTTGATCTCAGCTTAAAGCCATGCATTGACTAAACTACAAGTGTAGCTTAACCAACAGAGGAAAAGTATGCTTTTTTTCGGGAGGTTCAAGTGTAGTTCACGTTGGGTTGAGTGAATTACCCGAATTTATTCTGATAATTGGTTGATAGTTTTGCTGCAAGTAGAGGATGCTGATGAGGAATGTGGTAATTCCGAAACAGCTGTACATCCAACCATCTTGCAGTCTATAGGGCTTTGCCCAAATAAATTTGACAAGCATACTTTTCCTCTGTTGGTTAAGCTACACTTGTAGTTTAGTCAATGCATGGCTTTAAGCTGAGATCAAAAAACAAAAAAACAACAATAACGATTGAAGAGAAGCCAACAATAACAAACAAAACGAAATAAAATTTTGACAAAATTTTCTATAGAAATAAAATGTTGACAAAATTTTTTTAGAAATAAAATGTTGACATTTTTTTTAGAAATAAAATTTTGACAAAATTTTCTCTATAGAAATAAAATTGTGGCAAAATATTCTACAGAGAAAAATTTACAAAATTTTCTCTATAGAAATAAAATTTTGGCAAAATATTCTATAGAGAAAAATTTACAAAATTGTCTTTATAGAAATAGAATTTTTACAAAATTTTCTATAGAAATAGAATTATGACAAAATTATCTATAGAAATAAAATTATGACAAAATTTTCTATAAAAATAAAATTTTGGCAAAATTTTCAATAGAAATAAAATTTTGTCGCAATTTTCTATAGAAATAAAATTTTGACGCAATTTTCTATAGAAACAAAATTTTGACAAAATTTTCTATAGAAATAAAATTTTGACAAAATTTTCTATAGAAATAAAATTTTGACAAAATTTTCTATAGAAATAAAATTTGGACAAAATTTTCTATAGAATAAAAATTTTCTCTTTCTGTTTCTCTAACTCATCAGGGTTTGATTATCTCACGATTTGAAGCTTTCCCTTTTATATCTGTGTTGACATTGCACTAAAATGAGTTCTAACGCAGAGATATTGCTTGAGTGGATCTATGGAAAATTAATTAAAATCCATGTTGAAAATTCATTCTCTCGATTTCTGATAGTAATCGGTAGAGCTACAAAAATATAAACAATATTTTTTAGTTTTCATTTAAGTTTTTAAGTTTTCATTTATATTTCACATATTTCACAATATAGCTGATAAACCACACCTATAGCTATAGAAAGCTACTCGTATGCATCGTAACAATACCAAATTAAACATCTACAAATCTTATCTGGGGGAGAATTATACAATTTCAATGGTAATGCAAAGAAACAGAAAATTTTAAGGCAAAAAATAAATGAATAGACGTCGTGGATATAAAAACTTGAAAACGGATATAAAACTTAACGCAAAAGAAAAGAAGTCCGTCAATGGCATTTGCAAATCTGTGCTGTTGTTTTTAAACAATTGTATTTAGTAAATCTATGAATGAATTTCATTCATAATATGAATTAGAATTAGATTGTGTTCCATTTTTTATAAACCACACGTGCCCAGTTGCGTTTAACCACAGAGATACATTTATGGTGGGAGAATATTAATGTTACGATTTGGTTAGTGATGGTTAAAAAGCAACAATATGGACATAAAAATTAGTGAGTGGTTATAAAATCTATAGATTCAATACCTTGGAATAAGCGACTAAACATAAGTTGAAATTTATAATAGGACACCAATGCTCTTAACGTGATGTTGTATCTGCTGCAATGTGCCACGACAGATTAATAAGATTATGTAAATAAACAATCGCTTTAGTTTAAGGATACATTTAAATCCACAGATCTATGTTGGTGGAAGTGGTAGTCATATTTCATTATGTACATTGGTTAAATCCCTCATTAGTAGGAGTTATACAATCGTTAAAAACTCCGACGAAAGGGTTTTTGTTTATCCATATTTATATGCAAGTAGATTGTGTGATTCACATCAACGATTTATACCTAAACATAGGGCAACTATTGCCTGTTCACTGGTTTTCAAACTAAGATTTTTGCTATAAATATTCTATAGTCTAATACATTTTTATATCAACATTTTCCGAGAGAAACTGCCCCATATTGGCTCGATGTTTCTGGCTAACTACGGAAAAATTTCCAAAGTTTTAAATTGATGAAATAAAATTGCAAAAAAAATAAAACCAACCATCAAAATTTGATAAAAAATTTCAAGATGAGATTTTTTCTTTATTTTTGTAGATTTTTGATAGAATTTTCTTAAAAATTTGGTAGATTAGTTTTGACTCGAGTGGCAACCGTGGTTGCGAAGCGATTTTTGTTTAATCGCCGATTTTTTTAACCGCGTATATATCAACGATTTAACAACACGCTCAGATTGTACTCAAGAATTGGTCTGACAAAGTAGGTAAATAGCCCCTTTGTAACGTAAGGATACGAAAACTCTTTCGCCCCGCGCTTCATGAAACCTAGGACTCCAATGGTCCTATTCACCATTGTAGTAATGTGACTATTAAAATTCAGTTTTTGATCCATCAATATCAAGGCCAAAATTCGATTTGAATTAAATTTTTAAAGAAGAATCGGCTTCTTGACGCCGAAAGCAAATTTCGATATTTGGCCGGAGGATTCATAAGATTTGGCCTGCCCGAACTTACGGCTCCATATACTTGTTTTAATTGGCTTTGGTTGTTGATATCAGCATTTCTGTGATTGAGAAAATTGCAATTAAAAATTGGAGTCTCTTTTTTGTAGGTTAGAATTTTCATTTTTTTTTTTTTCGATATACTAAATTGTCTTCTTCACAAATATTTTCAAAATTTTTCCAATTAAAATTTTAATTGCATTTAAAAACAAACTATACAAAATATGTAATTGTATACAAATGTAATTTATTCAACTAATTGTTTTAATAACACAAAAATGAACCGAATGAATGAATTTTTGTGATTTATCGACTTGAAACTTGGCACAAGTAGTTGTTATTGATGTAGGTCGGATGATATTGAAAATGGGTCATATCGGACCACTTTTACGTATAGCCCCCATATAAACGGACGCTCAGATTTGGCTTGCGGAGCCTCTTGGAGAAGCAAAATTCATCTGATCCGGTTGAAATTTGGTACATAGTGTTTGTATATGGTCTCTCACAACCATGCACAAATTGGTCCAAATCGGTCCATAATTATATATAGCCCCCATATAAACCGATCCCCAGATTTGATCTCCGCAGCCTCTTGGAGCAAAATTCCTCTGTTCCTGTGAAATTTGATGAGTGGTTTTAGTATATGGTCTCCAACAACCATGAAAAAATTGGTCCATATCGGTCTATAATTATATATAGCCCCCATATAAACCGATCACCAGATATGACCTCCGGAGCCTCTTGGAGGAGCAAAATTCATCCGATCCGGCTGAAATTTGGTATATGGTGTATATGGTCACTAACAACTGTGCGAAAATTGGTCCACATCGGTCCATAATTATATATAGCCCCCATATAAACCGATCCCCAGATTTGGCTTGCGGAGCCTCTAAGAGAAGCAAAATTCATCCGATCCGGTTGAAATTTGGTGCGTGGTGTATATAGTCTCTCACAACCACGCAAGAATTGGTCCACATCGGTCCATAATTATAAATAGCCCCCATATAAACCGATCCCCAGATTTGGCTTGCGGAGCCTCTAAGAGAAGCAAATTTCATCCGATCCGGCTGAAAGTTGGTACATAGCACTAATATATAGTCTCTCACAACCCCGCAAGAATTGGTCCAAATCAGTCCATACTTATATATAGCCCCTATATAAACCGATCCCCAGATTTGGCTTGCGGAGCCTCTAAGAGAAGCAAATTTCATCCGATCCGGCTGAAATTTGGTACATGGTGTAAGTATATGGTTTCTAACAACTATGCAAAAATTGGTCCATATCGGTCCATAATTATATATAGTCCCCATATAAACCGATCCCCAGATTTGTCCTCCGGAGCCTCTTGGAGGAGCAAAATTCTTCCGATTAGGTTGAATTTTGGTTCGTGGTGTTATTATATGGTCTCTAACAACGATGCAAAAATTGGTCCATATCGGTCCATAATTATATATAGCCCCCATATAAAAAATGTGCCCCAGATTTGATCTCCGGAGCCTCTTGGAGAAGCAAAATTCATCCGATCCGGTTGAAATTTGGAACGTGGTGTTAGTATATGGCCGCTAATAACCATGCCAAAATTGGTCCATATCTGTCTATATAGCCGATCCCCAATCACACAAAATTTGGTCCTTATCGGTTCATAATCATGGTTGCCACTCGAGCCAAAAATAATCTACCAAAATTTTATTTCTACAGAAAATTTTGTCCCAATTTTACTTCTATAGAAAATGTCGAAATTTTATTTCTATAGCAATTTTTGTCAAAATTTTATTTCTATAGAGAATTTTGTCAAACTTAATTATATACGTATTTAATCGGCCTTTTTTAGTTTTATATATATATCCCGTATGGATTAACTTATAATTTAGAAGACGGTGTTAGGAAGTTTTAAGATACATTGCCATCGGCAAGTGTTACCGCAACCCAAGTAATTCGATTGTGGATGACAGTCTTCAGTAGAAGTTTCTACGCAATCCATGTTGGAGGGTACATAAGCTTCGGCCTGGCCGAACTTACGGCCGTATATACTTGTGTTTTTTTTTTAATAATTTGTTTAAATTCAATTAAAAATTGGAAAAAATATTTTATGTTTTATGTCATAAAAACAAAAAATTAAAATTGTAGGTTAGGAAATTATTATTATACTTGGTATACTGAATTATTTTATGATAATATCCCATTCACATTAGGCTCGTAGAAATCCACACAAATTATAGTTGAAATAAAATTAAAGTGAATTTTGACAATCGGCAACTACAACAATATTTATTCTCAAATTTCGTGAATCACTTTCTCTTCCGCGCCCACATGGTAGCAGTACGCCGCTTTAAGGTTAGAAACTTTTTTTCTTTTTCGCGATATTCTGATATACAGAATTTTTTATGCTAATTTTTGGACCGGTTTTTTCAAAATTCACACTCCCTTACGATATTAAGACAAGAAATTGGGTCAACTAATAAAACAATGTTAATAGATCCATCAAATATCTTTGATCTTGAGTCATTGTATTTGTTTTTCTAAAAAAAAATCTGCCATTCTCTTTTCAAATCTATTGTTGGATTGGAGCAACCACTGATTAGTTTCTTGATGGAGCAACCAAAAGTAGGCGCGTAAGCAAACCGTTATATTTCAAAGACAAGAAGTTCAATAACCTCAATCTCCGACATTAAGCCATGTTGAAGAAATGTTGGCCATTGACTTGGTAGATATTTGTGTTGAATAGTTTTGTACACACACACATAACACATAGCATAGCACAGAAAAAATACAACCAAACCGGATGGTGGTTTTGTGCGTTTTTTTATAAGTCATTCGCCGGTTATTGTTTTTGTTTCTTTTATAGTTATTTTTATTTATTTTTTCGTTTCATTTGCTTACATATGGTCTCGAAAAAAAACTATGAAGTTCAATCCTACACCTATGAGGTGATTAAAAATTATTTTTATACGTGTTGTTATAACAAGATTTTGAAGAAAGTTTGTTTTGAGCGAGTTTTTGGGTGTTGTTGTAACTTTATGCTCTCTGTGTTTTATGGAAAATAGTAAAGTAGTCTGATTTTGTTTGTTAAATTAATGTTGTTGCAATTCACCGCAGTTGCAAAACTTTTCATTTTGCCGACATTTATTACTTTATTGAATTTTTGTAATACAAGTACCATTGAAAAAAAAAAAAAAAAACTGCAAATATGAGCAGTCGGTATCCGCTGTTTCAATATTGTAATTTTTGTTATAACGTCCAGCAATTTATGAAATTTGTATAGTTTTAAGCAAGTTCCCATGAAACATAAAAGTTAGGGGAATAGGGCAACAAAATCTATATTGGCCAAAAACTGTCTAATCTGTTTTTTTTTTTATTTTTTCACATCACATTCTTACAAATATTTGTATCAATTTTTTTATTACGATCAAAAAATATTTAAACTGACCCAGTAATTTAATTTAAGGTCAATGTATAGTTTTTTCCATATTACTCCAATTCTTCAAAAAAATAATAGTGATATAGAATGATAATAGAATTTTACTATGGCTTTATAGCTTCCCTGTAGGAAGACTGTGGTTTAGTGTCTCAAAGTCACCACTTTTGTCAACTGTTATGGTGACATAGTCAACAAATGGTCTACATTTGGTAGACATTTTTGACAGCTGTAAAAAAATAATATGAGCAAAAGAAATTTAAAAAGACTAGTGAAAAACAATCGTATATAAATATCGCAAAAAAAAACTTCGAGAGGACAGTGAGCCTAGGCAGAGTTCGGTGGACATTTTATTGCGTCTTTGATGGATAGGACCAACAGATATCAGAATTTTTAAGTTAAAATAGTGGTTATTCGAAACAGCATCAACCAGAAAGTGCCCAGAGGAACTACCGATTAAATTAAAGGAGGGAAGCCAAGATCTTAGCGGCTATGATAGGTAAAATCTGTATAAGCTACGTATTATATTATATATTATTAATTTTTCTATTTTCAGTCGTTATTGCCAATTCTGCGGAATTGTCAGATAAATATTTAAGAGATACATGCAAGTAAACCACTAGAAGCAAGTCACAAAATAAGAAAGATGGAAGCGATGACAACGAGGACAACTTGATCTAACATATTTATTGAACTAGCTATAGGACCCATGTGTAATTTGATTTCATTGTATGTTAATTTTGTGCAAATACACAAAATAAATAATATAAATTAAATCAAAAATGTAAAATTTTTTACAAAAACAAAAAGTGTTGACTAAAGGAGCGACAAAGTACTACTGACTCATTAGTTTCAATGTCTCCATATGGTCCCATAAGTACCATCTAGTCAGTAGTTCTACTGTCAGTAGTGGATTTTCAATGACAAGCATATGTTAAATGTCTATAGTAAAATACATTGTGTGGGGTATACTTTGTCAGTAGTACTGGTGACATGGTCAGTAGTGATTCACTACAGTTTCACTATTGACATTTCCTACAGGGTTAGGTTCCAATTCCATTTTTTTTATTTTTATTTAAACAATCAACAAAAAAAAATCCTATTCTCATATATCCGGTGGAGTATGTTATCATGAAATTTGGGTTACTAAGACATTTATGGTATATTACTTAAACTCAACAAAGTAAGACGTGGAGCTAATTCTTATCCATTAATGATTTTAAATGCAGAAAGACACATCGAAAAAAAAAATGTTGATAACATCTTTGTGACCTTAGCCATTCCCCTAAGACTCCTTAGTCAACATAACAACATAAGATTATCGTATGATGCTGCAACTATTATCATCAATATGCATTTCTTTAAAGGTCACGATCTTTGAGATTTTTTTATTTTAAAATCATAATCGAAATCATAATTCTGTATAAAGCCACTAAGGTAATATATAAAAGAAATGTTGATAAGCTTCAACATCCAGGTATAATAAAGAACGTGTCCATTCTCATTAATGATTAATAAAAAATAAAAAAAGAATTTAGATAAGAAAATAACATAGGCAACATATCTCTGATGAGTACAAATAAAATAAGTGGTTCTTTCGTAAATATAATGAATTACTTTTTGTTTTGGAATGGAATCTTTTGAATGATATTTTATTTATAGTATTAAAAAATACTTACAAGATGATTAATAATAGGAATTGAGAAAAGAAAATACCAGCATCGGCAAAACATATCTGAAGAAACCTACTTTAAGACAGAAATATATATGTAAAATACTTGGATTTTTTAATATAATGAATTGCTTTTTTGTATATTGCATTGAACATAGCCTCATTGATAAAGGAGCGTTTTTTTTTGGAAGATATGTTATTTATATCGTCTTAAAAAATATTTTGAGATAAGGAGCCGTTGGTTTTTATTCAATATAGATAGAGAATATTTTCGGACGTGTATATATATGTATATGTATATGTATATGTATGATTTATGTGTTTCTAAGTTCCTTACTAATCAGGAGATATATGATAAGAATGATTTGATAGCCACGATAGTTGTAGCTAACAGAACATAAATAAGAAATTGAAATTGGGGGGAAAACTCCAACAAATAAAGTTTAATTATCATAGCGTGCAATTTTAAAAATGAGAAACGTGGACGGTATTCTATAATTTAGTTTAATGTATAGAACACAAAATCATAATTATTACACTATAAGAGAATTGTACAAAGAGGAAATCTTTTAAAGTAGTCAGCCTAAAAATCAATAGGAATAGGAGAAAACATTAGTTTTTATGAAATTAGAGGTAAAACATGAGTTTTGCATATGAAATTAGTGTACATAGCCGGGAAAACATTGTTTTTTTTTTTTGTGAAATTGGGTAAAACATTAGGTTTAGAGGTATGAAATAAATGCACTAAGCCGTAGGAAAGCCGACTCTCGAAAAGCCTGCATTTTATCACTACTGGAGTTGCATTACCTCGTTATGAGATTGATAAAACAGACATAATAGCGCTTGTCCCAAATTTAAATCCAGAGAATTAACCTTCGTCAAAATGACGTTGCGTAATTTCATTTTTGATCTACAATGCATTTTAGTCGATTGATGAATGATAAATTGAAGTTATACTAATTCAACTAATTTATGAATTTTGGTTTTATACTAATTAAAAACAAATTGAAGAAATTGTCGCTAGAGGATATTGGGCTTATATAAATATTTCAAGGTATTATTTATGGCTGAATGATGAAAAAGAACCGATTATCTGATTTAGCATTTAAAAGGATGGCCGTAAAGTAAAATTTATTAAATTTTAATTTTCATCTAATTATACAATTATTTTTCGAGCTTTATGGACAGATATAGATTAAGGAACATGGTTAATAGAGCCATTGAAAAGAAAACACCAGATACAAATCTATACACGCCTGGACTGTACATGTTTCGGTTCGGGCGAATGAACCTTTCCACAGCCTTTAGTATAGATCTGGCTGGGAGAGATAACTCAATTTTGGGCCCTTTATGCTAACTCCTTATGGAGAAAACATTTGGGAAATTTCCTCTTACAAATTGAATCATCTTTTCTCCCACTGTACATCATCTTTTCATATAACTTACAAGTCCCTTAATCTTATTTCCATGTTAGCTTGATACCGAAACAGCCGATTAACGTCCAAATGCATGATATTTTATTTTACAATTAATTATTGTTCGAGCTTTATGGACAAATTACATCAAGGAATTTGATCTATGGAACCATTGACAAGAAAACGCCAGATACAAATCTATATACGCCTAGACTGTACATCTTTCAGTTTGGGCGAATGAATTTGTACTTTATTCGTCATATAAAGAGGAGATATTACTGAGAATTTAGCGATGTCGATATCTTTGGTGGAAGCCGATTTTTGGCAAAAGTCAATAAAAATAAAATTTAATGTTTCGTGAGCTTTCCTTTAAAACATATTTGGTTGAACAAATAAAGAAAATCCTTTTCATATTTCTTGCAGTAAAAGTCCGATAGTTTGACAGAGTTTTATGAGTATCTCTTGAAACTAAAGATAACATTTAAAAAAGTCCTCCAAACAATCTCATGAGTGATAATCGATCTTTGGAAGAATTCCGAAGACGGACTTTCGACTTTGAGCTCAAATGAGCTCAACAAGGGATACAGAAGTTAGGTTAGGGGTAGTGGCAGTCAGAAATTTCAGGCTCCCTTAGACGATTGTGATACCACAGTGGTGAACTCTACTCTTATTACTGAATGCTGTTTAGCTCAATGACAAGTTACCTCCTTTTTATACAGAATAAAAAAGTCGATACCAACTTGTAGTAATCTTCAAAAATGGAAAAATGGACTTTTGATTATTTTGTTTTGAAAATCGAGTCAAATCGACTACTTATATTTTGATGTCAACTTTTAACGAAATAATCGAAAATTTGTCTTGGAATTGAATGGTGAACGTCGAAACGCAGAACTTTTTATTCTATACTTTTCTACTTTTTATTCTATAAATCTCAATAATGGCGTATGTTAAATGTGGACAAATTTTAAAAAGGTAAATTTGGAATTTGGAAAAATATGTATATTTTTTGGTTCCATATGGTAAATGAAATAAAATTAAATCAAATTAAAAGTAGACTTTTTGTGTCATTATCCACAACAGCACATTTAAGTAGGGCATAATAGAATATTTGAGGGAGAATAGCCAAGAAATTTTGTTGCTGTGAGCTTCGGCAAAATCTCATCCAATTTGCAAAGCAAAATTGTCCTTTATCCCAGAATGGGGAAGGGTATAACTCTGTCCACAAAGAAATCAAGTTTGTTCTTAAATCATAGAACATACAATCTAATTTGTCTTATTCCATATTTCAAAGATCATTGGTGTCATCGACAACTTGGATATGGAATGCCCCGTCCATAGTACTTCAGTGGTCTAACTTCACACAAAGAGTAATATTTTTAAGTCGAAAGGCGGAAAAACCGACATTTTCAATAATGGCTTAAATGTGGATTACTTTTTTCAAATTTTAAAAAGTCAAATAGTTATCTAAATTTGCGGAAGCGGTATTTTCCAACATTTTTAAATGTCGAAAATACGATTTTTTATTTATTGCCGATATCAGCATATTTAAACAGAATCCCTCTAGCCAAGTTTTAGGGGAAAACGAACAAGAAATATTATATGATCTTCAGCGATATCCGATTCAATGTGAATTTTATTACAGTCATTATGACATAGAATCGCTACAAAGTAAAAATATTCTATATCCCGGAATGGGGAAGGGTATAACAATGTCCACGTGAAACCAAGTATGTTCTTAAATTTTAGAATATAAATTGCACCTTAAATTTTTGGCTTATTGCAGCCATAATAAAATCGGAATTGAATACAGCAGCACTGATGTAAAGTATACATCCATCTAAATGAATTTAACATCATGATTATCCAAATTTAACCAAATCTACCAATGTGTCACCCCAATTGTATCAAATTTTACCATTCAGTTTTACTAGGACAGACCGTAATTTTTGTATTTTTTTGGAAATATAATATTCCCTAGTAAAATGCAACTTGAAATTAGCTAACTATTTCGTAATTTAATTCCTTTAGAAAAGAAATTATCCCAAGAAAGCAACAACTAAATATTGACACGTCAACAGTAACAACTACAATGATACAACACAGTCAGAATCAAATACACAAGAATGGGCCGCCGGGGGGAGAAAGAAAGCGTGAGAGAGGATTTACTCTAACTGTTCTGAGAAGATTAGATGAATAAAAGATAAACTGCAATAAAGAGTATTGCAAAAACAAATGCACTGCGTGACAATGGTGTGTGTCGCGTTTGTGCCGGGACAAATACAAATGAAGAAAAATGTACACGCAGACAATTTTTCTTAGATTGCCGGATAACCGAAGAACTTAGTAATTTTAAAAGCGTCATTGTGCCATTTGGCCAGTAATTATGTATATTTCTATTCTATAAAACGTACACACACGTACACATCACTTTTAATTTATACTTACAGAATTCCACCAAGATGAATTCATTATCGTCAATGGCCTTTTTGAAGTTCTTCTCTGTTAAAACTAAAACTCCATCTTCGACTTTAATTTCTTCTTCGGCTTGAACGCCCAAAGTGGCCACAGCCACAAACAGTAACGAACACAATAGGAATTTCATATTTTCTGTTTTTTTCTAAGCGCGTATTATTCTTTTAGTTTCTATTTAATATTTTCCCCCTTAATTTTTGCGGAAAAATATATAAATTAACTATATAATATAACTGGATTGCCCACACACACTAAAAAAATTAGAGGGACAGACAACTATAAACCGCGCAATCCCTGACCAGCAACGATGTTCTCGCGTCGATATTTAAATGTTAAATGGTAAATTATCAAAGTGTAGAGAAATGAAAGTTAACATGTTTAAATGACAGCGAACAAAAAGAGATGCAGAGAATGACACGTCATTGAAAACAAAACATAGGCGTTGCCACAGTGTTTTTTACTTTGCCGCATCAATAAGGTGAAATGCGAATGATAAAATGAGAGAGGTAGTGTCATTTCTATAAAAAAGGAAATATTCACTACCGATACTTCCATGGAACAAGAAGAAATCCCAATAAACACAGGATGAGCGTTTTTCAAATGCAACACCTCTTCAGTTTGAGGGTAAATATAATTTTCAACATAAATTCAACTTGACTTGAAAAAGCTCATCTTCAATACATCTTCAAGTTGTTTGCGAATTACAACCAATTTGGCAAAATGTTGACGAAAACTTTGAAAATGTGTTGAAGATAATTGGAGAAAACTTTGACAAAACACTACCCTGAAATGCAACGAAAAAACCACATGGTTTTCAATACTACTTTGGTCAACAAAGTTCGTGGAAGAAATACAAAAATGTGGAAATTTTTTAATAATCAATTGAAATTGCTTATAATAATTGGTAAGTAAAACTAAAACACGAAATGAAAACTTTAAGGAAGTCACTAAACTCAAATCTCTTTGCAGAAGACTAAAATATTTGGATGCTGATTCTTGGACACATTAAGAGGCTGGCCGATGAACAATGGTAGTGGCTTATCGAGAAGAGAAAGTTTCCATAAATCAAAGTGCAACCAAAAAAACTTGGTATTTATGCTTTTCCATATCAACAACTACTGGATGATAATTCGCATCACATCGATAGTTTAATTTACTTCGCATCATCGGTTTAATTTGTTATTTTGTGAATTGAAATTGCTGGAAATTTATTCCAATCATCGGGTCATCAAGTTCCTGAAAATTGCCAGTATTTTAATAACAACAATTTTGTAACACCAACGTTCTTGAGGAAATCACGACGTTCTTGGAAGAAATACAAATTGGTAAGTCAAAATAAAAAGTGAAATGAAAACATAATGGAAATCACAAAACTCGATTGTTTTGTAGAAAACTAAAATCATTGGATGGTATATTCTTGGAAGATGTTGGCCGATGAAAAACCAATGAAGGAAACAACAAAGAAAAGTTTTCAGAAAACTTACAAAGTGCAACAATTCCTATATCAAGAACTTCTGGATGAAAATGTGCATTACATCAATTTACATCCCGTCATCAGGTTGATATTTTGTGATTTCCTCTTGCTGGAATCTATTCTAACACACAAGCCAGCAAGTTCCTCGATAGTAATTATTTAAAATTGCCAGCATATTAATTAGTAGTTATTTGACACCAACATTATGGAGGAAATGGAATTATACATGTAAAAATGTTTAAGATATTTAAAGTTGTATTCATAGTTTTATTTATTAATACGTTTAATAAGATAATTACATTTTGATTGGTATTATATTATTATTTTTATATATTATTAATGTTATTTTTAAGATTATTATATTTGTTAACGAAAAAAATAATAAAATTTACAAAATCCCTAGAAATTTAGTATTGACTTTCAGTTAGAACTAGGATTGACTTTCATACAAATTGTGGTTTGAAAGTATTCGCAACAATGCTAATTTTTTATTTTTCTCACGTTGAAAACTGTTTGAGAAATTATTGAGTAGCGATGCATTTCAATTTGAGGATTACAATTGAGAAATTATTGCTATTGTGTTGAATTTTACTGTTGAGGGTAATGTCTGTTTATTGTTGAGAACGCGATTTTCTCAACAATTTCTCAACTTGAATATTACCCTAATCCTTTGAAAAAATGTTTGAAAAATTATTGAATTTTAGTATTTTTCAAACGTTTGTGTTTATTGGGATAACCCAACCCAATTAACACAGGATGAGCGTTTTTCAAATGCAACAACTTTTCAGTTTGAGGGTAAATATAATTTTCAACATAAATTTATTTATTTATCAACATATATGTAACAAAGTCTATGAGACCCTAAAAACGTTACAAGAATGAGAGCAATAGCATTACTACTCCAATAAAAAATAAAAATCTCTTAAAACTAAATTATGTAGTATAAAAAAAAAGATAAAAAAAAATAAAATTAAAAATAAATATAAATAAATAAATATGCATTGAACAAAGAATTACATAAAGCAAAAACAAAAAACATTAAACAAAATAAAAATTTGATTAAATCTTATAATATATAAATAAAAATGTGAAAAAATAAAACCAAATAAATAAAATAAAATAAAATAAAAGTTCCTACCAAAAAAGATCATACTCGTAATACTCTACTATATAAATTCAACTTGACTTGAAATAGCTCATCTTCAATACATCTTCAAATTGTTTGCGAATTACTTCCAATTTGCCAAAATGTTGACGAAATCTTTGAAAAGGTTTTGAAGATAATATGAGAAAACTTTGACAAAACACTACCCTAAAATGCAACGAAAAAACTTTGTGTTTTTCAATACTTATTTGTGCAACGAAGTTCGTGGTCAATTGCAAAAAATAAAAAAAAAATGGAAAATTTTGGACAAATAACCAAATAGTTTATAAAAATAGGTAAGTGAAAATAAAAAATGAAATAAAACTTTAAGGAAGTCACTAAATGTATATCTCTTTGCAGACAACTAAAATTATGGATTCTACGTTCTTGAAAACATTAAAAAGCTGACCGATGAAAAAATGGTGGACAATTAACTGGAACTGCTTCAAATAGTTTATAATAATTGGTACGTCAATATGAAAAATTAAATCAACACTTTAGAGAAGTCACTAAATTTAAATCTCTTTTCAGAAAACTAAAATCTTTGGATGCTACATTCTTGCAAACAATAAGAAGCTGATCAATAAAAATGAGTGGCTTATCGACAAGAAAAAGTTTCCAGAAACATTACAAGTGCAACCAATTAAAATTGTTAAAAACAACAAATTGTTGAAATCAACAACTTCTGGATGAAAATGTGCATCACATCGTCAGTTTAATTCATATGCTATTATCAGTTTAAAATGGATATTTTGTGAATTCCTTTTGCTGGAAATCAATTCTAACACGCGGTCCAGTACGTTCCTTATTTCAAATTGCCCGCATGTTAATAAAAGGAAGGAAATCGAATTATCAATGCAAAAGTGTTTATTAATAATGTTTAAGATATTTAAAGTTTTGTTGTTTGTTTTTTTTTATGTTCTTATTTGTTGATATGTTTAAAAAGATTATTATTTATCAATTGGTATTGTAGTGTATTATCTAGTGTATTATTATATATTTTATATTGATGAAAATGAATAAATTATACAAAATCCATAGAATTTTGGCTTTGACTATCAATTTGAAGTGGGGATATCATTCATACAAATTTAGGTTGAAAAGTATTTGCAACGATGTTAATTTTGAATTTGACTCGCATCGAAAATTGTTTGACAAATTATTGAGTAACGATGCATTTCAATTTGAGGATAACACTTGAGATATTATTGCTAAAGGCCGGTACTATGTTCATTCTTGCGAAAAATTTTTATGGAAACCATTATTTCGCACATAGAAAGCGGCGTTTTTTTAGGTAGCTTGGAGCGCTATTTTACAGGGAGCGATATTGGATTAAGTTGGTGGTTGTTGCTTGTTTTTACAAAATAACATTTTATTTTTCCTTGGGCAATTGATCTGCTATTCCTTTGATCCTTTGTATACCCTGCCAACATTTTTTGAATTTGGGGGCGCTTCTGAGAATCCCCAGTACGTCGAAAACAATCATATACGATATCAAAAACTCGTCGGAAAAGCGCCGTCACTATTGAGAAGTTGTACCACGCCAAGTTACTACAAAAAGGTTTCGCATGAGTGCAATTATTAGGTGCCTTTATAGATCAATTTAGAACGACGCCAATAAGAGACCCTCCAAACAATCAGAAAAAGTACATTTTAAGATAGTGGTAAAAGAATCATTGTGGTCGAGTAAAACACGTTTGTTTAGATATTTATTAATTTGATTAATCATTTACAAATTCTTAAAAATATAACATTTATACCACTATCACATCACATTTAACATAATTTTTTGCATTAATGATGAGGTAGAGTTACAAGTAGCGAGTTACATGTTGCAGCGTCTATCAGCCAGTGTTTTTATTCGATGGAGGCAGCGTGTCTATAAAATATTTGAAAAACAATCACTTCCCTGCCAACATTTTTTGAATTTGGGGACTCTTTTGAGAATCCCCACTACGTCGAAAACAATCATATACGACATCAAAAACTCGTCGGAAAAGCGCCGTCACTATTGAGAAGTTGTACCACGCCAAGTTACTACAAAAAGGTTTCGCATGAGTGCAATTATTAGGTGCCTTTATAGATCAATTTAGAACGACGCCAATAAGAGACCCTCCAAACAATCAGAAAAAGTACATTTTAAGATAGTGGTAAAAGAATCATTGTGGTCGAGTAAAACACGTTTGTTTAGATATTTATTAATTTGATTAAACATTTACAAATTCTTAAAAATATAACATTTATACCACTATCACATTACATTTAACATAATTTTTGGCATTAATGATGATGTTGAGTTACAAGTAGCGAGTTACATCCCTGCCAGCATTTCAAAGTTCCATTTCAACCTCATCGTTACCACAGACTCGTAAATGTCACTTCAACCATCATGAAAAGGTACATCAAAAAGTACATGCAAGTAATTTGCCATCCCTACTGTTAAAAAAGCCATTTTTTTTGTGAAACGCCAAGCGCAACCAGCTTGTTATATTTTAATTAAATAAAAACGAAAATAAAGTTCTGAAAACATAGATTATACGCTTAAAATTGTGAAAGGTATATTGGTGAACAATTTGGTGATTTTCCAAATGGAATAAAGTGATTGTTTTTCAGATATTTTACAGACACGCTGCCTCCATGGAATAAAAACACTGGTTGATAGACGCAGCAACATGTAACTCGCTACTTGTAACTCAACATCATCATTAATGCCAAAAATTATGTTAAATGTAATGTGATAGTGGTATAAATGTTATATTTTTAAGAATTTGTAAATGATTAATCAAATTAATAAATATCTAAACAAACGTGTTTTACTCGACCACAATGATTCTTTTACCACTATCTTAAAATGTGCTTTTTCTGATTGTTTGGAGGGTCTCTTATTGGCGTCGTTCTAAATTGATCTATAAAGGCACCTAATAATTGCACTCATGCGAAACCTTTTTGTAGTAACTTGGCGTGGTACAACTTCTCAATAGTGACGGCGCTTTTCCGACGAGTTTTTGATGTCGTATATGATTGTTTTCGACGTAGTGGGCATTCTCAAAAGAGTCCCCAAATTCAAAAAATGTTGGCAGGGATGTTGCTGCGTCTATAAACCAGTGTTTTTATTCCATGGAGGCAGCGTGTCTGTAAAATATCTGAAAAACAATCACTTTATTCCATTTGGAAAATCACCAAATTGTTCACCAATATACCTTTCACAATTTTAAGCGTATAATCTATGTTTTCAGAACTTTATTTTCGTTTTTATTTAATTAAAATATAACAAGCTGGTTGCGCTTGGCGTTTCACAAAAAATGGCTTTTTTAACAGTAGAGATGGCAAATTACTTGCATGTACTTTTTGATGTACCTTTTCATGATGGTTGAAGTGACATTTACGAGTCTGTGGTAACGATGAGGTTGAAATGGAACTTTGAAATGCTGGCAGGGTTTATTCCATTTGGAAAATCAAAAATTGTTCACCAATATACCTTTCACAATTTTAAGCGTAAAAACTATGTTTTCAGAACTTTATTTTCGTTTTTATTTAAATAAAATATAACAAGCTGGTTGCGCTTGGCGTTTCACAAAAAATAAAATGGCTTTTGTAAAAGTAGTGATGGCAAAATACATTTATGAAGTACATTTTGTACTTTATGATATGCTGCCCCCCATCACAGTAGGATGGTTGTAGTGACATTTACGAGTCTGTGGTAGCGATGAAGATGAAATGGAACTTTGAAATGCTCGCAGGGTAGTTTCGGAACAAAAATATGGCCCGTGTTTGATTTATAAACCCGCACAAATAGTTTTTAATAAATAAATTATTTCTGAATTCACATTGCAAATGGCGCCGTGCTATAAACGTCAGTTTTTCAACACGAAAAAAACAAAGTATCACAAATGGAAAAAATTTCGCAAATTTTTCGCATTTTTTGGTTTTGTATGGAGTTTCAACGCGAAAACCGAACAGAGTACCGGCCTTAATGTGTTGAATTTCAGTGTTGAGGGTAATGTCTGTTTTTTGTTGAGAACGCGATTTTCTCAACAATTTCTCAACTTGAATCTTACCCTAATCCTTTGAAAAATTGTTGAAATTTAGCATTTTTCAAACGTTTGTGTTTATTGGGTTGAAATGCTGGCAGGGATGCTGTAATATGAACATGCATGCCAAAATAATATTTATCAAGAGTGCTACCTATAAACTCACCTTGAGAGTACCATCACAGATACTAAATGTACCAAAAAAAGTCATAATAGTACCATGTTTTGCAACTTTGGCATAATGTCAAACATATGACTTCATTGTTATTATTATTTTTGTGCAAAACAGTCAACTTAATGGCGACCCAATCCCAGCAATGTGAATATGTTGCAGATGCAAAACAAAATCTTATCGTTGTTACAGGCTTTGGTCCATTTTTTGGTCATGAAGATGTGAATGCAAGTTGGGAGGCGGTAAGAAACAACAAATGTAGTTTAAATTTATGAATAATGACTCCTTACATCTAAGGTCCGCTTGCTGCCGGATGACCTAATGGTGGGCAATACCAAATACAGATTGA
The DNA here is from genome assembly GCF_050003625.1 of Haematobia irritans. Classification (NCBI taxonomy): domain Eukaryota; kingdom Metazoa; phylum Arthropoda; class Insecta; order Diptera; family Muscidae; genus Haematobia; species Haematobia irritans. The sequence continues at coordinate 24,737,416 of NC_134400.1, forward strand.
ATAAAATCGAAGTACCTGTTGAATATGAGGCGGTGGATAGAACTGTAGAACAAATTTGGTCAATGAATCCCTTGCTGGTAATACACTGCGGTGTTAATGGTCATTCAACGTGTGTGAATGTGGAAAAGCTTGCCTATAATAACAATTTCTGTAAACAGGACTTCGCTGGTCAATATTTAAAAGAGGCAAAAGCTTGCCTGAAAAATTGTTCCCCCAAAAAGACGGCGATATTCACAAAATTAAATGTAAACAAAATTGTACAAGTGATTAGTGATAATTGTGCTTGTACACCCGATGCTCTTGATTCGAAATTAGTTAAAGTCTCCAAAAATGTTGGAAATTATTTGTGTGGTTATATATATTTAAAATCATTGGATTATGATTGTACACGTTCGCTGTTTGTGCATGTACCACCGCTGGATAAACCTTTTACGGCAGAGAAATTGTCAGAAGTGCTTTTGAAAATAACCGAGGAGTGTATACATCAAATAGTTGATGGAGTGGATAAGAAGGACCAATGACTATAAACCTCCATAGGTTACTAAGGTCCTGCAGGTATTGCAATTGTATTATATAAAACAAAAAAATCGTAATCTAATTAAGTACGTATTATTTATCCTTAACAATGATATAATAAATTTATTTACAAATAAAAATGATTTAACAATATTATGTATAAAAAGAAGATCCCTATTAAGCCAAGTAAACTTTAGTTCCCGTGAGAAAATCATTAGCTATCTATAATGAATTTACATTTACCTCTCAGAAGTGGACACCCACGGTCGTCTAAATTTTTTCCAGTTAAGAGAGATTAATTTTTATTTGTTAATATTGCAAACGTTGCCAAGAGAGGCTTCACTGTATATAAATTTATTTGAAGACAAATTCAGCGAGATGTTATTATCGATTGTTTACCCATCTTTTAAATAGATGACCCGTCCGGCAAAAAGAATAAACGAAGACAATAGCGGGAATTATAAATTTTTTATTTATTTTTATTTTAGAATATTTTTCAATTTTATCCACAATTAATGCCTTGTTCCTGTATATCGAACGAAAACCCATTCGACAGTCACTCGAATTCGAATGAATTTGGGTTTTTCTAATTTTGAAAGTTGGTATCGTTTGTATGAGAATACATCGATTATCAAAAGTGAGTATTTTCAAATTTTTGGCCTGAAAATTCATTCAAATGTTAACAATGCTTTTAATGTTTTCTTGACAAATAACATATTGTATATGTTCGTTTATTACTTGACAACAAAATATGAAGTGTCTTGCCTTCCGAAATAGAGGAACCGAAATCATTTTTTTTCGTTTGGAATACGAAAGAAACCTTTCGTTCGATATAGAGAAGCAGGACATAAAATTATAGTGATGCCCCATGTGATTTATAAATGCACTAAATGATCAAAAGTTGTTCTGACGGACGGTGTACCGCCACGGTGGCCACCTTTGGTAGAATTCTACCAAAAATGATAGATTTTTTTTACTGTTTGGTAGATTGGTAGAATTCTTGATTTTTTTGGTAGATTTTGCAAAATATTTCTCTACAATTAATAGTTACTTCAATTTTCTGTAGAAATATGAAATAATATTTTGACAAAATTTTCTATAGAAATAAACTATCGAAAAATTGTTTATAGAAATATTTTATAGAAATAAAATTTTTAAATAATTTTCTATAGAAGTAAAATATTGCAAAAATTTTCTATGGAAATAAAATTTTACAAAAATTTTCTATAAAAAACACATTTTTCAAAAATTTTCTATAGAAATACCATTTTTCAAAATTTTTGTATAGAAGCAAAATGTTGCAAACATTTTCTATGAAAATAAAATTTTTCAAAAATTTTCTATAGAAGTAAAATTTTGCAAACATTTTCTATGGATATAAAATTTTGCAAAAATTTTCTATAGAAATAAAATTTTGCAAAAGTTTTCTATAGAAATAATAATAAACTTAACCTAACGATTCAGAGTCGTTACAACAGAATCTGAGTCGTTAGGTTCTACTCAATAGTGGGTGTAATGCTTTTGTTGTTTTCAAAAAATTTCCCGATGAAGTCTTTCAATGAAAAGACGAAATATTGAATAAAAATAAATTGAAAACACAGACCTCGATCTCGTTTTTTTTTTATCAATAATTCATTAATTGGGAAGAAATAAACTTTTGACAAAATTTTGTATAGCTGAGATCAAAACAACAAATATGATTGAAGTATAAAACAACAATAACAAAACGAATGAAGTAAGAAAATGCATAAACACTTTTGTAACTGAAATTTTCATTAGGATGATGTTATCGACTGTTTACATTTTTCGAAAATTTTTGTAAGAACTGCATACCGGGCTAATAAGAAACGCATTACTGTATTTGCTACCCGGATGACAGCTACCCCGTCATCCGGGTAGCTGCAGCTAGATTTGCAAGCCTGGCTTAAAGGTACATACCGGCCTTTATTTTTTTCCCTCGGCATCAGTACTGTCCGCTACACGTTATGCAGCTCTAACGAAAATTCATGTTGCTTGTCTATAACGCAGTTTCCGTGCATTTCTTATGAGAAAAAAATCCGAACAATCGATAACAACGTCCCTTGGAATTATCGTTAGCAATGTATTTCTTATGAGTAGCGGAAATTTTTTTACCGGCCTTATAGCTTAAAATTCCGAATTAATTTTTACTTATTACTTAGAATTTATTAAGAATTACATTATTACTATTCATTTCTATATCTTCAACTTTCTTTAAGTACTATTATCAATATAATCTTTTATTTACCTCTACATTAATCGCAAAATCTAATAAAAAGAAAAAAGCAATCATAAGGTAAACAAAAGACTGTAAATGTTATCATATTTTCTTATCACTGCAACGAGGTCGAATAGATTTTGCAAATTTAATGGAATGGTATTTGAAGGTTTTTAGACAATTTTATGTTTTACTTTATTAATGGTATACACATAGCAAAATAACAGTCGTACGATTAAAATCTTTTAGACAGGAATACATTAAGACATCTAAATGTCGGTATGCACCTCCAGCCGAAATTTCCGTTACCCCTAAGAAATGCATTGCAATATATTTGCTAACGAAAATTCCGTGAGGCGTTATTATCGATTGTTTACATTTTGTTCCCACAAGAAATACATTGCAAAACTGTATTGTTGGCACACAAACGAAATTTCCGCCAGTGGTGCATAACAACACCACATTAGGGCTGTTTTCTTTTAGCACTGGATACCCTAAGCCGTGAAGGACTAAAAGAAAACAGAGTACTCGTTTATCCAGGACATCTCCAAAAATATGCAACACTGTCATCAGCTGTTTAAAAACAATCACAGAAAAGAAGTGAAATCTTGCATTTTTAATGTATGAAATTCTTCAATTAGTAATAAATATTTACTGCTGCGATTATTTATGACACTATACCACTTTGAATTACATGTTTTTCGATAAATTAGTCACAATAAAGTGCTATTGTGAATCGATGAAGCGTCACTTTATCAAAACACAATCTGGCAAGATCGGCGCGAATTGCACTGATGAGATGTTCTGGATAGAACACCACAGTGCTGCCGCTACTACTTCAATCGAAGTATTTTGCTTCATTTTCACAAAATTTACTTCGTCACTCCTTCTTCCAAAAATCTGCTTCACATTTTGTTCTGCTTCAAATTTTTAAATGTTCCCCATATTACCTAACTGTTTTTCCTATTCCTTTAATTACGATGAACATAGCGATTTTAATCATTGAATTATTAACCGATTTGGACCAATTTTTGCATAGTTGTTAGAGACCATATACTTACACCATGTACCAAATTTCAGCCGGATCGGATGAATTTTGGTTCTATTAGAGGCTCTGCGAGCCAAATCGGGGGATCAGTTTATATGGGGGCTATATATAATTATGGACCGATGTGGACCAATTTTTGCACGGTTATTAGAGATCATATGCTGAAACCATGTACAAAATTTCAGCTGGATCGGATGAAATTTGCTTCTCTTAGAGTCCCCGCAAGCCAAATTTGGGGGTCCGTTTATATGGGAGCTATACGTAAAAGTGGACCGATATGGTCCATTTGCAATAGCATCCGACCTACATCAATAACAACTACATGTGCCAAGTTTCAAGTCGATAGCTTCTTTCGTTCGGAAGTTAGCGTGATTTCATAAGACGGACGGACGGACATGCTCAGATCGACTCAGAATTTCACCACGACCCAGAATATATATATACTTTATGGGGTCCTAGAGCAATATTTCGATGTGTTACAAACGGAATGACAAAGTTAATATACCTCCCATCCTATGGTGGATGAAACTTGGCACAAGTAGTTGTTATTGATGTAGGTCGGATGGTATTGCAAATGGGCCATATCGGTCCACTTTTACGTATAGCCCCCATATAAACGGACCCCCAAATTTGGCTTGCGATTGCTCTAAGAGAAGCAAATTTCATCCGATCCGGCTGAAATTTGGTACATGGTGTTAGTATATGGTCTCTAACAACCGTGCAAAAATTGATCCACATCGGTCCATAATTATATATAGCCCCCATATAAACCGATTCCCAGATTTGACCTCCGGAGCCTCTTAGAGGAGCAAAAGTCATCCGATCCGATTGAAATTTGGTACGTGGTGTTAGTATATGGTCTCTAACAACCATGCAAAAATTGGTCCATATCGGTCCATAATTTCATATAGCCCCCATATAAACCGATCCCCCGATTTGGCTTGCGGAGCCTCTAAGAGAACCAAATTTCATCCGATCCGGCTGAAATTTGGTAAGTGGTGTTAGTATATGGTCTCTAACAACCGTGCAAAAATTGATCCACATCGGTCCATAATTATATATAGCCCCCATATAAACCGATCCCCAGATTTGACCTTTGGTACATGGTGTTAGTATATGGTCTCTAACAACCGTGCAAAAATTGATCCACATCGGTCCATAATTATATATAGCCCCCATATAAACCGATTCCCAGATTTGACCTCCGGAGCCTCTTAGAGGAGCAAAAGTCATCCGATCCGATTGAAATTTGGTACGTGGTGTTAGTATATGGTCTCTAACAACCATGCAAAAATTGGTCCATATCGGTCCATAATTTCATATAGCCCCCATATAAACCGATCCCCCGATTTGGCTTGCGGAGCCTCTAAGAGAACCAAATTTCATCCGATCCGGCTGAAATTTGGTAAATGGTGTTAGTATATGGTCTCTAACAACCGTGCAAAAATTGATCCACATCGGTCCATAATTATATATAGCCCCATATAAACCGATTCCCAGATTTGACCTCCGGAGCCTCTTAGAGGAGCAAAAGTCATCCGATCCGATTGAAATTTGGTACGTGGTGTTAGTATATTGTCTCTAACAACCAAGCTAAAATTGGTCCATATCGGTCCATAATTATATATAGCCCCCATATAAACCGATCCCCAGATTTGATCTCCGGAGCCTCTTGGAGGAGCGAAATTCATCCGATCCGGTTGAAATTTGCAACGTGGTGTTAATATAAGGCCGCTAATAACCATGCCGAAATTGGTCCATATCGGTCTATAGTTATATATAGCCGATCCCCAATCACACTAAAATTGGTCCGTATCGGTTCATAATCATGGTTGCCACTCGAGCCAAAAATAATCTATCAAAATTTTATTTTTATAGAAAACATTGTCAAAATGTTATTTCTATAGAAAATTTTATCAAAATTTTATTTCTATAGAAAATTTTGTCAAAATTTTATTTCTATAGAAAATTTTGTCAAAATTTTATTTCTACAGAAAATTTTGTCAAAATTTTATTTCTATAGAAATTTTTTTCCAAATTTTATTTCTATTGAAAATTTTTTCCAAATTTTACTTCTATAGAAAATGTTGTCAAAATTTTATTTTTATAGAAACTTAAAACTTAATTATATACGTATTTAATCGGCCTTTTTTAGTTTAATATATACCACGTATGGACTATGTGGTATATATTACGGTGTTAGGAAGTTTTAAGATACCTTGCCATCGGCAAGTGTTACCGCAACCCAAGTAATTCGATTGTGGATGACAGTCTTCAGTAGAAGTTTCTACGCAATTCATGGTGGAGGGTACATAAGCTTCGGCTGGGCCGAACTTACGGCCCTATATACTTGTTCTTTCATAAGAATTACATGGGAAAACTGTATTATTGGCATATAGCAGGAATATTTGCATTCCTGTCGCGTGCCAACAAAGCAGTTTTTCCATTTATTTCTTATGGGAGCAAAATGTAAACAGTCGATAACACACTTTTCGGTAGCAGAAACACCAATGTACATCATATGGGTAGTGTATATTTTGTTGGAGGTGCATTTCAGCCTTATGAATTCTTATGGGAGGAAAATGAAAACAGTCGATAACAATGATTCAACGAATTTTCGGTAGAGAAACCAGAAATGTCTGCTAATCATAAAGTCCGTATATTTTTTATGAGTTGTAGAAATTCCGTCAGAGGAAATAGATTGCAAACTGTATTATTCGTATGCAACAGAAATTTTTGCAAGTCCAATGAAATTTTAGTGAAATAAGAAATGTTTATAAATGTCGTGATGAGTTGTTATCGATTACTTACAATCTAACGAGAATTTTCATTATTTTTTTTTCAGTGCAAATCCTCGGAAAAATCCAAATTTTTATATGGAAAATTTATTTTGGCCATGTATTGTTAAATATGCGTTCTGGAGCGAAAAGGAGTTCAAATTGGACCACTCAAACAAAAACAATAAGATTTCAATATAAATCCTCGAAAAATCGAAATTTTTATATGAAAAACGTATTTTGATCATATCTCTTTATATATGCGTCCTAGAGCGAAAAGGACTTTAATTCGTGACTACCACCAAAAAATTAAACTTTCAATGCAAATCCTCGATTTCTATCGATTTCTTACATTCTAACATGTTCACCTTGCATGGAACAAAATCTTTGCAAGAGCTACATAGAAAATGTTGGATAATCAATGCAAACGAAATTTCGGCAAGAGCTGCATACCCGGCATTAACGAAACTTTCCTGTGACTGAACTCTGTTATCGGCATATAAACGGATTTCCACGTCTTACAGACTATAAGTTTTTCCGGTCGGAATGTCTGTGTTTGTAAAGAATCTTACAGTGTGTCCAATCGATACGACTTCGGACTTAACTTATAATGTGGCCAATATATGGGATATGTTCGACACAACCACTGTCGTCCGCATAAACTTATAGTCTGCAAGGCGCATGAAGTGCATTGCCATGATGCGTTGTTATCTTCTGTTAACATTTTGCTCCCAATAAAAACACATGTCAAAACTGTATACATTAGAAAGACTTCATTTGTTTTTAAACAGTTGATTACAATGCTGAAAAAAGTTTGAACGTTGGGTATCTAGTAAAAAAAAGAAAACAAGCGCATTTAAGCATTTATTCGTATGCCAAAATATAGACTAAGCGCATGGACCATTTGAGGTGTAGTTGCGTTCACCAGTTGCATGACATGATCTTCAAACATTAAATTATATTAACTGTACTATCGACTGGCATACATATTTCATGAATTTTTCTGAATTTTATGTGTTTTTTAATCAACCTTTACACGATGAAACTGTTTTATCGACCTTTACTGATAAATGAGGAATGGCCAATATGCAATCGTAACCACGATGTCATTGAAAGCTGTCATATTGATATACAATAAGAATTTTCGCTAGAACTGCAAACGGGCTTACAGGATCAATAAGGAAACAGTCGAACACGACTTCCTATCACGATGTTATTGAAAGCTGTCATATTGATATACAATAAGAATTTTCGCTAGAACTGCAAACGGGCTTACAGGATCAATAAGGAAACAGTCGAACACGACTTCCTATCAAAACTTCTACAGTAGTATATATCTGGCTTAAGCCAGATATGTTATCGATCTCGTGAAATATTACCAGCGATATCTATATAAAAAGACTTCGACTTATTTCCAAGTGACAATTCTTTAATTGTTTGTATTTTTTTTACTATTCCCTTGAGGTCGTCGTCTAACAATGACAAATTATTATTTAATTCCTTCGCTATTGTAGTTTAATCACATTTAAATACATTCCATTATAACAAGAGGCCCATTTACACCTACATAACAATGGGACGTAAAATCACACCGGAATACCTATAAGTGTTCAAAGCAAACCCCGATTCATACACTGCACAAAAACAAAAGGAGCAACAATTTTCTAAGAAATGATCCGCACTACGGTAGTCGACAAGTGAAGATAAAGTTCGAACGATAGACAAAATTTTCTATAGAAATAAAATTTTTACAAAATTTTCTAAAGAAATAAAATTTTCTATAGAAATAAAATTTTTACAAAATTTTCTTTAAAAAAAAATTTTACAAAATTTTCTATAGAAATTAAAATTTGACAAAATTTTGTATAAATGCTATCTCAAGGGCATTTAGTAAGACAGGAATATATTTCCTTAATGTAATGTCGCATCTATTGCCTTTGGACATATTGGCCAAACAGTCAGCCGCAACAAGGACTGTACGGATGCGCGACCTATAGCTTTGGTCGTAAAAATCGTACGATCATAGTTCAGACCTCAAATAAATACTCGATGTGTCAAACATAGTGGATTATACTCTGATGAAACCGCTTTTTGACAAAAACTTTCGTACTCTAATCCCAAACAGTTATACATGCTTGAGACAATTTTGACCAAAATTTTCTACATAAATTAAAATTTAGACAAAATTTTCTATACAATAAAATTTTTGCAAAATTTTCTAAAGAAATAAAATTTTCTATAGAAATAAAATTTTGACAAAATTTTCTATAGAAATAAAATTTTGACAAAATTTTCTATAGAAATTAAAATTTGACAAAATTTTGTATAAATGCAATATAACATATAACTTTCTAACAAAAAACATTTTTGTCTATATAAATAAAATTTTGATAACATTTTTCTATAGAAATAAAATGTTGACAAAATTTTCTATAGAAATAAAATTTTGAAAAAATTTTCTATATAAATAAAATGTTGACAAAATTTTCTATAGAAATAACATTTTGAAAAAATTTTCTATATAAATAAAATTTTGATAACATTTTTCTATAGAAATAAAATTTTGACAAAATTTTCTTTAGAAAAAAAAAATTACAAAATTTTCTATAGAAATTAAAATTCGACAAAATTTTGTATACATTCAATATAAAATATAACTTTCTAATAAAAAACATTTTTTATACTAATTACAAAAATTTGATCAACAATTTCAAAATAAGATTTTTTAATTTGGTAGATTTTTTTTATTTTTGGCACGAGTGGCAACCACTGTTGCTACATTTGGTAGAATTCTACCAAAAATGGTAGATTTTTCCTCTCTAACTAAGAGGTACTTCATAAAATTTTATAGAAATATTTTTTTTTGTTTTTTCTATAGAAATAAAATTTGGAGAAAATTTTCTATAAAAAAAAATGACAAAATTTTCTATAGAAATAAAATGTTGACAAAATTTTCTCTAGAAATAAAATGTTGACAAAATTTTCTATAGAAACAAAATTTTGACAAAATTTTCTATATAAATAAAATTTTGATAACATTTTTCTATATAAATAAAATTTTGATAACATTTTTCTATAGAAATAAAATTTTGACAAAATTTTCTATAGAAATAAAATTTTGACAAAATTTTCTATAGAAATAAAATTTTGAAAATTTTGTTAGAGGTACATACCAGCCTTAAGAAAATGCCATTGAGCGTTATAATCGACTGTTTATATTTTGCTCGCATAATGCGCTTTACAGACTATCAGTTATTCCGGAACGTAATGTCGGTTTTTGTAAAGAATCTTACAGTGTGTCGGATCGATACGACTTGTCGGCGATGACTAAATAATCGGTAAATGTGTTATCGATCCCATAAACATGCAGCAGTATCGAATATGCCTTCGGACCAGAGAATGAAGCCGACTCATTTTTGTCGGCGGAGGCTAATACTAATTTTTTGTCTCCGGCGGTGGCGGCTTGATGGCTAAGCCGATATAAATTTGTCTTATCGACGGCGGCCAATTATCCATAATAAAATCAATTTGATGTTATCCGAATGGTAATGAGATTAGTTGTACAACTTATCTTGCAATCACATTTACACATAATTCAAATGTTCTGAGCCAAATTTTTGCAAAATTATTATACACCCTCACAAAAAAACGCTTCTGTAATATATACTCCCAAACATATTTTGCTTCAAGCATATACATTTTTGGGTATTGCCCAAACATTTATATGTTTGATCTCTACCAATATATAATATGTTTGAAAGCATATTGGTCTAAACAATATATGTTTGGGTAGTCTAAGTTCCAAACATTTTGTATTTTTGCATCCAAATTCAATAATGTTGTCTTCCAAAAAACAATATGTTATTATGTGACCATATAATATGTTTGGAAGCATTTTGCACCCAAAAATATTATATGCTTAAAAAAAATCTCCCAAACAATATTGTGCTCAAAATTTTATTTATTTATTTATATATTTACAATCATAATGAACTATGAAAATAAACAGGTAATATAGGTGCTAACAACATAGGTTTTCGACCTGAATGCTCAAAATTTTGTTTCTGCCCAATTGTATATTCCCCGACATCTTTCTCACTTCCACGAGATGTTTTAGTTCTTAGCACCTTTTTCTGTAATACAAACATTGTAGAAGAAATTATTCAATTTTTTTTATTTTAATTTTACCTTTTGCCGGACGGGGATTCGAACAGCGGACCACACAGTTTGTAAGGATCAAAGAAGTAGCTGATCAATTGCCCAAGGAAAAATAAAATGTTAATTTTGTAATAACAAGCAACAACCACCAACTTAATTCAATATCGCTCCCTGTTAAATAGCGCTCCAAGCTACTAAACACATATATGTTTATAGGCTATTTCTAAATTAATATATGTTTGCATCCAAGCATATTATATTTACAAACATTTTATGTCCCAAACATAATATGTTCTAACATATTAACATATATGTCCCAAACATGTTATGCTAGTTTATGAACATTATATGCTTGCACTCAAAAATATTGTGTTTAAAAATTTGTGTTCCAAACATATAATGTTTATAGCCAAACATATGAAAAACAGTCTTTTTCATCCGTGTAGCAACTTGATACTGACGGATTTTGGGTGGAAAGTTAAACATTTTGACAAAAAATGCAACCATTATTAATAACTTTTTCTGATTCAAATCAATATTTTTGATTAATTGGCGGCTAACTTTGAGTCGACGAATTCGGCGACGGCTTCATTCTCTGCTTCGGACTTAACTTATAATGACATATGTTCGACACGAACACTGTCGTCCGGAATAACTGAAATACATAAAGGCTGTTTTCTTTCAGCGCTCGATGCAACATTTGTATGGGCTATCCAGAACATCGTTGCACTGGTGTTCTATCTAGAACATCTCATCAGTGCAAGTCGCGTCGGTGTTGCCAGATTGCATTTTGGTAAAGTGACGCTTTTTAGATTCACAATAGCAAATTTTTTTCGACTAATATATCGAATAACTTGAGATTCAAAGTGGTAAAGTACCATAAATAATCGCTGCAGTAAATATTTATTACTATTTAAGCTTTTCATACATTAAAAAAGTAAGATTTCACTTGTTTTCTCTGATAGTTTTTAAACAGCTGATGGCAGTGTTGTATATTTTTTGGAGATGTCCTGGATAAACGAGTACTCTGGTTTCTTTTAGTCTGTGACTGCTTAGGGTATTCAGTGCTAAAAGAAAACAGCCCTATAGTGAAGCTAAAATACATCCCGGTATGCACCTCTAACGGAAATTTCGTTTGCACGTCAATATCACAGAATTTCTTATTGGAGCAAAATGTAAAAATCGATAATAACGTTTCACAGAATTTTCGTTAGCAAATATATAAAGGGTGATTCTTTTGAGGTTAGGATTTTCATGCATTAGTATTTGACAGATCACGTGGGATTTCAGACATGGTGTCAAAGAGAAAGATGCTCAGTATGCTTTGACATTTCATCATGAATAGACTTACTAACGAGCCACAACGTCGAATTTTCAGTGAATGGGCCCTAGAAAAGTTGGCAGAAAATCCGCTTTTTTATCGACAAATTTTGTTCAGCGATGAGGCTCATTTCTGGTTGAATGGCTACGTAAATAAGCAAAATTGCCGCATTTGGAGTGAAGAGCAACCAGAAGCCGTTCAAGAACTGCCCATGCATCCCGAAAAATGCACTGTTTGGTGTGGTTTGTACGCTGGTGGAATCATTGGACCGTATTTTTTCAAAGATGCTGTTGGACGCAACGTTACGGTGAATGGCGATCGCTATCGTTCGATGCTAACAAACTTTTTGTTGCCAAAAATGGAAGAACTGAACTTGGTTGACATGTGGTTTCAACAAGATGGCGCTACATGCCACACAGCTCGCGATTCTATGGCCATTTTGAGGGAAAACTTCGGAGAACAATTCATCTCAAAAAATGGACCGGTAAGTTGGCCACCAAGATCATGCGATTTGACGCCTTTAGACTATTTTTTGTGGGGCTACGTCAAGTCTAAAGTCTACAGAAATAAGCCAGCAACTATTCCAGCTTTGGAAGACAACATTTCCGAAGAAATTCGGGCTATTCCGGCCGAAATGCTCGAAAAAGTTGCCCAAAATTGGACTTTCCGAATGGACCACCTAAGACACAGCCGCGGTCAACATTTAAATGAAATTATCTGCAAAAAGTAAATGTCATGGACCAATCTAACGTTTCAAATAAAGAACCGATGGGATTTTGCAAATTTTATGCGTTTTTTTTTAAAAAAAGTTATCAAGCTCTTAACAAATCACCCTTTAGAAGTGTTTTTTTTATGGGTAGAGGAAATTTTGCTAGAGATGCATACCGGCCTTAAGAGCGGGCGGTGGGGATAAAATCAATCATTGAAATACTTGAGGGGTATGTCCTGATATGAATTTCTTTACACACTTGGAACAATGCAAATTTTCCCAGTGTTAAGGGCTAATGAAAACCAAATCGAAGGGGTTGCACTTGTAACCAATGGACAACATTCAAACACCAACAAACACATTTCTTAATGGAATGGCGGAAGATTTCTTAAAAAAGTGGGTATTGTAATATCTTCTCTGGTTTCTTTTGCGCTTTGTCGCATCGAATGTTTATACACATAATGACCGCTATGACAAATCCAAGTCAAAACATTGACTAGCTAGAGCATTGGTGCTAGATGATGGGGTATGATGGAGGCCAATGAATTTTTCGAAAGCGAAGACAGGAAATCCTAAGAAATGCCAAATCAATGGCAGAAGTTTAGTGCATAAGACAATAGACACACACAACAAGAAATCGGAATTGGAAAAACAACATGACATAAAATCCAATGGTAATAAAACCGTTTTGTGTGTGCTTTAAACTGTAGTACTTAGATTGTAGGATTAATTTAATATGTTTTTGCTATTTTTTAGATTTAGTCGAATAGGAAAGGCCACTATTGTCCACAAAATCGAATACGAAAGGCACAAAATCAAGTAAATATTTTCGAAAAGTTTTGTTTATGCAAATTTCATTTGCTTATCAATAATCCCGCATTTCTTATGGCAGCAAAAAATAGTCGATAATAACGGTTCACATAATTTTCGTTAGGAAAAATGGCAATGCATTCCTGTAGGCTTAAAGCCAGTATGCAAGAGTATATCTAATGTGTGGCGAAATTGTGTTCCTGTCATGGAAATGAAATTTTTGGCTTCATGATAATTGTAAATTTTGTTCCTAAAATCTCTGTATGGAACTTCGGCGTAAATTGGGATAAGGTTTTGTAAAATCAATTTTGTTGGCGAAATTGCTATTAGGACTATGTTTTCGATTGTTTATATTTTATCCTATTACCGCTACCCATGAGAAATACATAGCCATTTTTGCTAACGAAAACTCCGGAGACTTTATTACCGACTGTGTCCATTTTGCTCCCACAAGCTCGGTGTGCACTTCTAGCGAAAATTCCTATTGGTAGTCGGTATGGAAGGTTTACCATGTGTTTCTTGTTGGAGAAAATTTAAGCAATCGATAACATCGTAGCAACAAAAATTTCCGACACTGGGCTATAAGTAATACATGGTAGTACTGTGAAAAGAAATAAAATTTTATGCTACATATCATTAAGAAAATTTTACCATGTGTTTCTTTGGACCACACATGGATCTCTAAAAGAAATTTTGTTTGTGTTTTGTTCTGTATTTCTTATGACACCAATATTGTAAACAATTGATAATAACATGTCGAGGAATTTGGGATAGCGAAAACTTCTGCTCGAAGTGCATACCGGCCTTAAGTCCCAACTTCTTAAGGGTAACAGAAATTTCTTTAGAGGTTCAGTGAAATTTCAGCTCTATGGATCTTAAGTCCGGAGAATTAAAAATTCCTATTGGTCGCCGGTAATGCAGTTTTCCCTGACATTTCTTATAGGAGACAATTTAAACAACCGAACTGTCTTGACAATTCGCTAGAGGGCTATGGCTCAGTATGCAGCCCGTGTGTAAATTCATGTTTCTTGCCACTAATGCAGTTTTGCCATGTATTTCTTTTGTGAAAAAAACGTAAACAATCGATAACAACGCCTCACGTAGCTGTTATAATAAAATTACCAATGCATTTTTTGTGGTTAAAGGATATTTAATTAAAGGTGCAAACCGGGCTCGTAATGAACATTTCGTTATCGGTATATACCTGAGACAAATTGTGCGTTTTTATCTTTAAACCTCAATTATAACAAAGACTTATATGAAACGGGAGTCTCCTCTATAGCGGCGCAAAGTGTTCTTTGTGGGAGAAAGTGTATATAGTCGATAATATCGTTTTCAACCTCAATTATAGCAGAGTTCCTTATGTGTCTCGAAAGAATTTCTTATTTGTGGTGAAAGAGTTTCTTATGTGTAACACGAATCGAATCTACAGAGGTCCATACTGCTCTTAGCGAGAGAAAGTCGATAATATCGTACTAAAGAATATTTATAAAGCAAAAATGCATTTAGATAGTAGAAACTTCGTCACACGTTAATAAAGCCTACAATTAGACGTGGAATTCTAACAGCAATATTTTATTTCTATGGAAAATTTTGTCATAATTTATTTTTATAGAAAATTTTGTCATAATTTTATTTCTATAGAAAATTTTGTCAAAATTTTATTTCTATAGAAAATTTTGTCAAAATTTTATTTCTATAGAAAATTTTATCAAAATTTTATTTCTATAGAAATTTTTGTCAGCATTTTATTTCTATAGAAATTTTTGTCAATATTTTAGTTCTATAGAAATTTTTGTCAAAATTTTATTTCTTTAGAAAATGTTGCCAAAATTTTATTTCTTTAGAAAATATTGTCAAAATGGTATTTCAATAGAAAATTTTGTCAAAATTTTATTTCTATAGAAATTTTTGTCAAAATTTTATTTCTATAGAAATTTTTGTCAGCATTTTATTTCTATAGAAATTTTTGTCAATATTTTAGTTCTATAGAAATTTTTGTCAAAATTTTATTTGTTGTTGCTGTTTTTTTTTTATTTTAGCTTAAAACCATGCATTGACTAAACTACAAGTGTAGCTTAACCAACAGAGGAAAAGAATGTTTGTCAAATTTATTTGGGCAAAGCCCTATAGACTGCACGATGGTTGGATGGACGCACGTTTCGGAATTACCACATTTCTCATCAGCATCTACTTGCAGCAAAACTATCAACCAATAAGAATAAATTCAGGCAGTTCATTATACCCAACCACACTTGAACCTTCCGAAAAAAGGTTTTACATGATAGCCGGCTTATGCCGAAATAAATTCGTACAAACATAACTCTTTTCCTTTGCCACCGTCAAATCATCTTTTTGAGTGCAGTTGGCTGGGTTTATTTTGAGCGTGCTTCCTCTTCTTTCTTTCATTCGTTTTGTTTTGTTATTGTATGGTTTTAAGCTGAAATCAAAAAAACAACAACAATGATTAAAGAACAAAACGAATGAAAAAAAAAATTATTTCTTTAGAAAATGTTGCCAAAATTTTATTTCTCTAGAAAATTTTGTCAAAATGGTATTTCTATAGAAAATTTTGTCAACATTTATTCTCTATAGAAAATTTTCTCAGAATTTTATTTCTATACAAAATTTTCTCAAAATTTTTGTTCTATAGAAAATTTTGTCAATATTTTATTCTTAAAGAAAATGTTATCAAAATTTTATTATAGAAAATTTTGTCAAAATTTTATTTTTATAGAAAATTTTGTCAAAATTTTATTTCTTTAGAAAATTTTGTTCCAACTACTTTGCTAAACAAACCTATGACTCAAGAGCAAAATGTTATTTTTGGATGGTGGCCATGTAACATGTTTGTCGCAAAAATGTTGTTTTCTCGCCAAACATAACATGCTTTCCGAAAACAGATACATAATCCCCGAGAAAATAAAATGGTTGCAGCGAACATGTTACATGGTCACCATCCACAAATAACATTTTGCTCTTGAAACATGTTTGAGGTGATCATATTTCTTCTCTGGTTGTACCATATTTCCTCAACTCTGGCGTACACATAAAAATTTTGTCATAATTTTATTTTTATAGAAAATTTTGTCAAAATTTTATTTCTATAGAAAATTTTGTCAATATTTTTATTTCTATAGAAAATTTTATCAAAATTTTATTTGTATAGAAAATTTTGTCAATATTTTATTCCTATATAAAATTTTGTCAACATTTTATTTCTATAGAAAATTTTGTCAAAATTTTATTTCTATAGAAAATTTTGTCAAAATTTTATTTCTATAGAAAATTTTGTCAAAATTTTATTTCTATCTTGTCAAAATTTTATTTCTATAGAAAATTTTATCAAAATTTTATTTCTATAGAAATTTTTGTCAGCATTTTATTTCTATAGAAATTTTTGTCAATATTTTAGTTCTATAGAAATTTTTGTCAAAATTTTATTTCTATAGAAAATTTTATCGAAATTTTATTTCTATAGAAAATTTTATCAAAATTTTATTTCTATAGAAAATTTTGTCAAATTTTCATTTCTATATAAAATTTTGTCAATATTTTATTTCTATATTAAAATTTTGTCAAAATTTTATTTCTATAGAATATTTTGTCAAAATTTTATTTCTATAGAAAATTTTGTCAAAATTTTATTTCTATAGAAAATTTTGTCAAAATTTTATTTCTATAGAAAATGTTGTCAAAATTTTATTTCTATAGAAAATTTTGTCAAAATTTTATTTCTATAGAAAATTTTGTCAAAATTTTTATTTCTATAGAAAATTTTATCAAAATTTTATTTCTATAGAAAATTTTGTCAATATTTTATTTCTATATAAAATTTTGTCAAAATTTTATTTCTATAGAAAATTTTATCGAAATTTTATTTCTATAGAAAATTTTATCAAAATTTTATTTCTATAAAAAGTTTTATCAAAATTTTATTTCTATAGAAAATTTTGTCAAAATTTTATTTCTATAGGAAATTTTATCAAAATGTTATTTCTATAGAAAATTTTATCGAAAATTTATTTCTATAGAAAATTTTGTCAAAATGGTATTTTTATAGAAAATTTTGTCAACATTTATTTTCTATAGAAAATTTTCTGAGGATTTTATTTCTATACAAAATTTTCTCAAAATTTTAGTTCTATAGAAAATTTTATCAATATTTTATTCTTAAAGAAAATTTTATCAAACTTTTATTATAGACAATTTTGTCAAAATTTTATTTTTATAGAAAATTTTGTGAAAATTTTATTTTTATAGAAAATTTTATCAAAATTTTATTGTAGAAAATTTTGTCAAAATTTTATTTCTTTAGAAAAATTTGTTTCAAATACTTTGCTAAACAACCCTATGACTCTTCGTCAGAAGAAGAGTGCATACGATTGACAGTCATACGCAATGTAGAACCACAATTAAAATGGCAAAATATTTGAAATAGGGTGGACAATGATTTAGAGAATAAACAAGGAGGGCTTTTTAAACAAATTACAACAAGAAACCTTTCGAATGGTAAGGTATGTTAATACCATGACGCCGACGAAGACGACGATGACGATGTCGACGACAATACCAAGCTAATGAAATGCAATTCCATGCATTAGAGCTTATTGGCCTGATTGGTTTATTGACCGCCGATGGTTGACGTTTGATAATCAAGACTAAGTAGCCATGTCATTCCCTTTGGCCATCTTGGGTCAAAGGAGTACAGCAAATCCAAAAGTAATATTTATGTCTAAGTCAATGAAATAAATTCCATATGGAACCACGGAACCAAGTTGCTTCGAAGGTGATTGAACTGATGCCATCTCCTTGCATAAGAGAAGATATTCTTATGTTGATTATCCTTTTATCATCGCGCTGCAGTAAAAGGTGATCAAACTCTTTGTTATCTTGGAGTTTATTGATCTCGCCCCCCCAAAAAAATGAAACGGTAATTGCCATAGTTTTGCAACACCAAAGGCATAAAAGAACTCGTGCTACTTTTAACTGTATCTGGTGTATCTGTTAGTTAGTTTTTTGTTTTTGGCTCATTCCATTTCCATTTGGCGAAAAACCCCTATCAAATGATGTTAGTTAGAGTCATGGGGTCAATGCCACCATAATCCTCAATGGGGAATTTTGTTATCCATTGTCAAGCATAAATAAAACAAAAGGTTCAATAAACCTTAGATTTCATACCATTCATACCCTCAAAAGAATATAACCGAAAATGCCCTAACGAATTCGTTACAAAAAAAGAACAGCTAATCTTTTGATAAAACATTTAGCGAAACCATCATCGAAACCTTTCCTCCTGTATCCCACAAAATTGCAACCGAGAAAACAAAAAAAAAAACACAAAACAAAACGGCACAAACCAAGTAATAATGTCCTGTTTTTGGTTTTGCGGTCCCTGCAATACGAATTATGTCCTCAAAAAGGATCTTTTCTTTATGGTATTGTCCTCTCTTAAAATGGCTTCACTAGGCCATAAATAAAGCAGCTCTTATAGAAATGAACCAAATGACCAAAAAAAGAATTGTCTTGATAGTCGGCATCGTCCATGTCATTATAGAATCAGGCGACATGTGCTGTAAACACCACAAAACCAGACTTGCAATATCTGCAACAAAATGATGCAAATGCCATGAAAATACAGACAGACATACACACACACACATAAATACACTTTTGTTGTATATCTCTCCCCCGTGGGCAAGAGAACGATCAGTTAGTTGATCGTCGAGTCAACAAAGAACAGGAGAATGCAGACAGGATAGTCATAGGATCCTTGTGGCTTGGCTCGTGTCATCTGTTGCCGCTTTGAAATATTGGCAAGAAATTAATTTTGCACCACCGACAGACGGACGGACAGACAGACAGACGGATGCACACACATGGCCTAAATTGTTTGTGCTCTTGAGTTACTACACTCCACCGCTTTGTAGAGCCATAAGGAGTGTATGAAAGTTGGCGTACGTCGTCACCGTTTAAGTTGCACATACATAAGCAGGCATGCGCAATAAACAATTTGCTAAAGGATATGGTAACAACAACAACAACTAAACGCTCACATACACATAAACCTTCTCAATATGCATTCGTAGTTTTTTTTAATACACACAGTGAATACAATCTGTGATTCTTTCCACCTTAGATTAGCAGAAAATTAAATGAAATTAAATAAAATAGAACTAATGTAACCAGGGATCCCGAACGGTCCATTTTTTCTGCTTCGCTCCCTCTCCGGAGAAAAAATCGCCCCGCCTCTTCTTAGAGAAAATTATAGTACACACGTTGCTTTATATTGCGAATTCAGTTATATTTTTCAATAACAAAACACATCCAACTACAGGTCTATTCTAAAAGAAACCTCTTAAGGATCTACATTTTCAGAACCATCTCAAATCCTTCAAATTTGTTGGATGATCTACCATAAATCTCGTTAAATCTCTAACCATCTAACCAATTTTGACCGAATTTACCACACATTGCTAAAATATTAATTATACTCTCAGTGTATTTAATAAACTACTATATAAAAATAAGTCGGGTTTTCCTTCCTGACGCAATAACTCCAGAACGCACGAACCGATTTCCACGGGTTTGCATTCGTTGGAAAGGTCTCGGGCTCCGTAAGGTTTATAGCAACCAACATTCAAAAAAGTTTCAACGAAAAAGCGGGAATTTTTTTTATATACAGCCCCATCTCTGATGCAACTCCAGAACTCTCGAACGATTTCCACGGTTTTGTATTCGTTGGAAACGTCTCGGGCTCTGTGAGTTTTATAGCAATGAAAACTCAAGAACTGTTTCAACGGAAAAGCGGGACATTACAATAGCGCACATTACAATAGTTTATAATTTGAATTCTTCGCAGTTGCTTTTGTTATGTTATAAAATAATTTTATTTTTTCACATGAAAAATGTTCGGAGAACGTAGAGGGTAATCAAGTGGTGAAAATAGGATAACTCATTTTTGATATATGGTGGGGGAAGAGAACAAGAGAGATGTTCCCGACTTTTTCAAAATTGGGCCAAAGTTGTCCTATTTAGGTGAAATTTCCAAGGAAGATTAGGGGTGATGTCTAGACAAAGACCCGCTAGTTTATTTTTCGATAGTTGGTCGCGGAGGTGGACCTCCCCTTTATACGACTTATGTTTAAAGTACTGTAAAAAAAAACAAAAATTAGCTGATTTACTTGAGATTTACAGAGAACACGCTAATTTTTTATTAGTTGGACGGGAAGGGGTACCTCCCCCTTGCCCGACTTTTTGAAAATTAGAATAAAATTATCCGATTTGCTTGAAATTTGAAGGGGGCGTCTAGGCAAAGAAGGAGGGGCCTCCCCTTGGTCCGACTGGTTTTACAGTGAAAAAACTAAAATTTGTCGACTTACTGAAATTTTACGGAGAACTTGGGGGAGATTATGAAATTTATATGAAGTATACGATTTCTTAATATTTGGTCGCGGAGAAATAAAAGGGCACATGTAGACCTCACTTCTCCTCAAGTACATACCGTGAAACAATTAAATAATCATTTGAAACTTGAAATTTACAGATGATGATGGGGTAGGTTATATTATTGTAATGGATATCTGATTTTGTGATATTCGTGAGGGAAGAGGGGCCTCCCCTTGCCCTGCTGTTTACAAATTGGGCTTATAATTTGCATGAGATTTTCTGGAACATCTACATAATATACGCTATGTCATTTTTCCATATTGGAACGCGGAGGGAGACCTCCTCTTAAACTGACAAAAATAGAATTCTAAAGTTTATTTGAAATTTACAAAGGCCGTAGGGGAAGGTTATGAAATCAATATGGTGTACTTGATTTTTGAGGATTTGGACGGGAATCTTCTCTTTGCCCCACACTTTGAAACTTGAAGGAAAGCTTACAGATTTTCTTGGAATTTGCAGAGAAAGTGACGTCCCTTAAAAAAAAATAGAGCAAAATCTAACCTTCTCCGATTTACTTGAAATTGGGAGAAGATGATTAGATTTATACAGGGTACATGATTTTTCGATGTCTGGTTGGGGAAGGGGAATAGTGAAGTTGGGTAGTATGTGAAATGTATATAGAGTACTTGAATTTACGATATCTGGTCGGGGAGGAGCGAAGGAGGGGGTTCCCTTTTGTCCGATTTTTTGAAAATAGAAAGTAGAGGATTGTCGATACATGGGAACTCGGTACATAATTTTATGATTTTTCCACAGGCTTCTGCCAGACTTTTTTAAGTAAAAAAACTTAAATTTACATGAAGTTGACAGGCAAGCATGTTATGTTTTGCGAGAAAACAACATTTTTGCGACAAACATGTTACATGTTCACCATCGAAAAATAACATTTTGCACTTGAAACATGGTTGAGGTGATCATATTTCTTCTCTGGGTGTACCATATTTCCTCAACTCTGGCGTACACATACATGGGAGCTGTATCTAAATCTGAACCGATTTTGACCAAATTTGACATGCATACACACAAAAAAATTTTTTTCTGATTCAATCACGAAATTAATTCATACAATTAATTTTTAATTGAAATGTCTTCAATCACAGAAATGATAGTATCAATTAAAAAATTAATTGAAGGTCAATAAAAAGTTAATTGATCCAATTAAAAAATTAATTGATACTATTATTTTTGGGATTGATTTTTGTTTCAATTAAAAAAACTGTTGAACCAATTAATTTTTTAATTGAATATTTTTTAAAACTCAATTAAAATTTTAATTGGAAAATTTTTCGTGAAATTTTTTTTGTGTGTAGTTAGAATAATAATTCTGGAATCTCTGCAAAATTTCACGTAATTGGGTGTATAACTTTGGCCTCCGTGGTCATATGAGTGTAAATTGGGCGAAAGATATATATGGGAGCTATATCTAAATCTGAACCGATTTCAACCAAATTTGGCACAATTAACGATACTATAAAACGTACCTCTTGTGCAAAATTTAAAGCAAATCAGGGCAAAACTCTGGCTTTTGAGGCCATATAAATGTAAATCGGATCAAATATATATATGAGAGCTATATCTAAATCTGAACCGATTTCAACCAAATTTGGCACAATTAACGATACGTACTCCTTGTGCAAAAATTGAAGGATATCAGGGCAATACTCTGGCTTTTGAGGTCATATAAGTGCAAATCGGATGAAAGATATATATGGGAGCTATATCTAAATCTGAACCGATTTCAAGCAAATTTACCAAGCATTGGTAGAATATCAATACTGCTCTCTATGCAAAATTTCACGAAACTCGGTAGAAAACTTTGGTCTCTGTGGATCTATATCTAAATCTAAACCGGTTTGGCTGATATTTTGCAAGTTCTTCGAGACTCATAAAATATTCGGATGTACGGAATTTGAAGCAAATCAGTTGGCGCCAACTATGACCAGATCGGGGATAAATATATATGACAGCTATATCTAAATCTGAACCGATTTTGTTCAAAATCAATAGCGATTGTCTCTGTCCCAAAAAACCACCCTATGCCAAATTTGAGGACGATCGGATATAAACTGCGACCTGTACTGTGCACACAAAAATACATGAACCGACAGACAGACAAACGGACGGACAGACATCTCTAAATCGACTCAGAATTTAATTCTAAGGCGATCGGTATAATAAACGATGGGTCCCAGACTTGTCCTTCTTGGCGTTACATACAAATGCACAAACTTATTATACCCTTATCACAGTAGTGGTGTAGGGTATAAATAGAAAGAAATTTCGTTGAAATAAAGAAAACCGGTTAACCGATGGTCAAAACCCGGTTTTCGCGGTTAACCGAAAATGCCAATTTTTTCATTATCCGGTTTCGGTTTGTGTAACTGAATCCGGTTAATCGATGTCGGATTTGGACACCCTACTAGAGACTATGGAAATGTGAATTGGCCGTAAATTGGCATGTAAAAAAAACGAATTTATATTAAATACAATTTCGGGCAAATAAATTCCATAAAACTTTTTTAAATTATTTTTTTAACCAAACTGAAATAAAAGATAATAAACAGAGTTAAATTAAATTTATTGAAAAAAGTTATATACATTTAATTTTTATTATGAAAACACTGTGCATGGAAAAGGGTATGAGGTAAACTTTTTATATGCAATCCTATGTAGAACGGCCCGTTGCAATCGTAAGTATCCTTAAATCTAGCTAACTGTCGAAAGGACCCCATATGCAAGAGGATTCTTTTCGTCTCTCTTCTGAATCCACAACAAAAAAAAATATAAAAACAGTTTTTTTGTTTGTCTTCGTGTGCCGGATTGATCTGCGTTCCGTCAACATCATTGCATAGGCAGAAGCACCCAAAAAAAAAAGATACAACATCTTGGCCATCACACCTGTCGGAGTTTTTTCTACTTTTCATTGGTTTTTGATACCAAAAAGGTGTTCTTCTTGGGCTTTTGATTTTATGTTGAGTTTTTGTTTTGTGCAATTATGTCTGGATTTTGGTTTGATTTTTTGTGAACAGTGACCTGATCATTAAATGGTTTTGTCCGTTTGAATGTTTGATATACTTCCAAAAACCAAAAACCAGCCTTGATAAAATTGTGAGGATTTCAAATTTTTTTATATAAAGTCTATAAATTTCGAAAAGAGAGAAAGAGGGGATACAATTCACTAAGATTTTTTGATTTTTACAAATGGAGTGATTAGGTTAGGTTATAGGGATAGTTTAGGACTTAGAGTAGTTCTAGTGATGTTAGACCTATAAGTCTAACACCATTTCTGAAGAGAACCTTATACTCTCTCAAAAAATGAACAAACACTAAAGAAAACAAGTATATACGGCCGTAAGTTCGGCCAGGCCGAAGCTTATGTACCCCTACCATGGATTGTGTAGAAACTTCTACTGAAGACTGTCATCCACAATCGAATTACTTGGGTTGCGGTAACACTTGCCGATGGCAAGGTATCTTAAAACTTCCTAACATCGTCTTCTAAATTGCAAGGTAGTCCATACGTAGTATATATTAAGCTACAAAAGGCCGATTAAATACGTATATAATTAAGTTTGACAAAATTTTGTATTGAAATAAAATTTTGATAAAAGTTTCTATAGAAATAACATTTTGACAAAATTTTCTATAGAAATAAAATTTTGGTAGATTATTTTTGGCTCGAGTGGCAACCATGATTATGAACCGATATGGACCAATTTTTGTGTGATTGGGGATCGGCTATATATAACTATAGACTGATATGGACCAAATTTGGCATGGTTATTAGCGGCCACATACTAACACCACGTTGCAAATTTCAACCGGATCGGATGAATTTTGCTTCTCCAATAACAGGTTGGCTGATAAGTCCCCGGTCTGACACATAGATGGCGTCGCTAGTGTTAAATGCATACTATTTTTATATAGTACCAACCTTCAAATGATTCGTGTCAAAATTTGACGTCTGTAAGTCAGAGATAGAGCGTCAGTTTTGAAGCAACTTTTGTTATTGTAAAAAAATTGAAAAAAAGGAATTTCGTGTTTTGATAAAATACTGTTTTCTGAAGGGAAAAAATACGGTGCAAGCAAAAACTTGGCTTGATAATGAGTTTCCGGACTCTGCCCCAGGGAAATCAACAATAATTGACTGGTATTCAAAATTCAAGCGTGGTGAAATGAGCACGGAGGACGGTGAACACAGTGGACGCCCGAAAGAGGTGGTTACCGACGAAAACATCAAAAAAATCCACAAAATGATTTTGAATGACCGTAAAATGAAGTTGATCGAGATAGCAGAGGCCTTAAAGATATCAAAGGAACGTGTTGGTCATATCATTCATCAATATTTGGATATGCGGAAGCTCTGTGCAAAATGGGTGCCGAGCGAGCTCACATTTGACCAAAAACAACAACGTGTTGATGATTCTGAGCGGTGTTTGCAGCTGTTAACTCGTAATACACCCGAATTTTTCCGTCGATATGTGGCAATGGATGAAACATGGCTCCATCACTACACTCCTGAGTTCAATCGACAGTCGGCTTAGTGGACAGCAACCGGTGAACCGCCTCCGAAGCGTGGAACGAAGACTCAAAAGTCCGATGGCAAAGTAATGGCCTCTGTTTTTTGGGATGCGCATGGAATAATTTTTATCGATTATCTTGTGAAGGTAAAAACCATCAACAGTGACTATTATATGGCGTTATTGGAGCGTTTGAAGGTCGAAATCGCGGCAAAACGGCCCCATATGAAGAAGAACCAGTATATACCGCAGTAAGTACGGCCAGGCCGAATCTTATGTACCCTCCACCATGGATTGCGTACAATCGACAATCGAATTACTTGGGTTGTGGTATCTTAAAACTTCTTAACATCGTTTTCTAAATTGTGAGTTAGTCCGTGCGTGGTTTGTATTAGACAATACGTAGAAAGCCAGAATTGAAATATGGGGGTTGCTTATAAAGGGTGATACGGTCAAAATTTGGTCAATATAAACTTGACGTATTTCTTTCAATTTTGCATTTAAAAAACCTGAACACCCCTCATTTTAAAGGTGTGTGTGTGTAGAATGTTGCTCCTATTTTGATTTTGGAATTCACTCTTCAGTTGTCAAAATGCCGTCCAAGCAAGAAGAGCAGCGTATCAAAATTTTGCTCGCGCATCGCGAAAATCCGAGCTACTCGCACGCAAAGCTGGCAAATTCGCTAAAAGTTGCCAAATCAACCGTTACAAATGTAATTAAAGTATTTGGGGAACGTTTGTCGACAGCCAGGAAGTCTGCATCGGGGGGAAATCGAAAACCGGAAGCCGCTGAGACGACAAAGAGAGTTGCCGGTAGTTTCAAGCGAAACCCTAACTTCTCTCTCCGAGATGCCGCAAATAAGCTGGGTGTATCGTCTACAATCGTGCATCGAGCCAAAAAACGAGCCGGACTATTGACTTACAAGAAGGTAGTGACTCCAAATCGCGATGATAAACAAAATACAACGGCCAAAGCGCGATCCCGGAGGCTGTACACGACGATGCTGACGAAGTTTGACTGCGTGGTAATGGACGACGAAACCTACGTCAAAGCCGACTACAAGCAGCTTCCGGGACAGGAGTTTTATACGGCAAAAGGAAGGGGAAAGGTAGCAGATATTTTCAAGCACATAAAACTGTCAAAGTTCGCAAAGAAATATCTGGTTTGGCAAGCCATCTGTACCTGTGGCTTGAAAAGCAGTCAACTAAGAAATTTACGTGAAAGAGTGTTTGAATAAACGTCTGCTGCCTTTCGTGAAGAAACACGGTTGTTCCGTACTGTTTTGGCCGGATTTGGCATCTTGCCATTACGGTAAAAAGGCCATGGAGTGGTACGCCGCCAACAACGTGCAGGTGGTTCCCAAGGACAAGAACCCTCCCAACACGCCAGAGCTCCGCCCAATTGAAAAATACTGGGCTATTGTCAAGCGGAACCTAAAGAAGGCCAAAAAAACTGCTAAGGACGAGCAGCAGTTCAAGGCAAACTGGCTTTCTGCGGCGAAGAAGGTGGACAAGGTGGCTGTACAAAATCTGATGGCAGGTGTCAAACGTGAGGCCCGGCAATTCGGATTTGGAAAAGCGAAAGCCTAACTGAATATTTTTGCTGAATTTTATACTAATTGAACTTGAAAAAGAAATTTAATTTGATTTTTTAAATAAACGATTTCACCGATTTACACGCGTTTTTTCTTGACCAAATTTTGACCGTATCACCCTTTAATAACATTTTAGATGAAGACAATTTTATTTTTCTTAGAACTATGTTCACTGAGCCAACATGGTTGCAGGTGAAAATGTTACATGGTCGCCGTAAATATAGATCCTATCATATTATTTTGCTCTTCGAATATGATCGTAACAATCATGGTTCTTCTCAGCGTGTACGGTCATTGAACTTTATACCCACGTTTAGTTCATAAAATGTTTGAGACTTTGTGTGCTATAAAATTATGTTACATTTAGCGTTAGTTAACTACGGATTTGTTTTCGGTGTAGGACATTCTGACAAAATTTCAATTCTATATTGAAAAATTCATTTCTATAGGAAATTTTGAGAAAATTTCATTGCTATAGGAAATTTTTCCACAATTTTATTTCTATGGGATTTTTTTACAATTTCATTTCTATGGAAAGTAATTGTCACAATTTCATTTCTATATATATGTATAGGAATTTTTCACAAAATTCCATTGCTTTGGGAAATTTTGTCAAAATTCCATTTGTATGGGACAATTTAATTTCTATAGGAAATTTCGATAAAATTTCATTCCAATAGGACATTTTCTTAAAAATTCATTTCTATGGCAAATTTGTCAAGGTTAGGTTATGTGGCAGCCCGATGTATCAGGCTCACTTAGACTATTCAGTCCATTGTGATACCAAAAATTTGTCAAAGTTTCATTTGAACAAAATTTTGGTTCTAAATTTTGTCCAAATTTCCTATAGCAATGATATGGTGGCAATAGAAATGAAAATGTGACATAGAAATTAAATTTTGGTAAAATTTTCTAGAGAAAAGAAATCTATGACAAAATTTCATACCTATATGAAAATTGGACCGATTGGTCTATACCAAAATATAGATCAATGCACACCATATTCGGCACACCACATTGTAGTCCTAAAATACTTCTAGATGTTGATTCGTATAAAAACTACGTTTTCAAGAAATTAAATCGGGAGATCGGTCTATATGGGGGCTATACCAAAATATGGACCGATACATGTCATATTCGTCAGAGCTATATGTAGACCCACAATCACGGTTGCCACTCGAGCCAAAAAAAAACTACTAAAATTGAAATAAAATATTACCAACAAACTACCATTAGCGTAGCTAGACAATTTTACTAGGGGGGGCTATAGTCTCCCTAGCTAAAAATTTATATTTCATTTATTTATATTTCAATTAATGTTTTATTTCATAAAAATGAATAAAAAACATTAGACATCAAAATAACTCGAAAATTAATTTATAATAAAGCAAGTAAAAGTAGTTCCACATATTTCCCAGCAAAAAAAATTGGAAGTTCTTCCAAAGACACAACTTTAAAAGCACTTCCAGAAGATGTACTCCCAATTATGTTCTTTATTTTAACTACTCAGGAAGTTCTTTAAATTCAATTTTTTATAACTTGGTTTTTTCATACTTTTAATGGGAAATTTTAACTTTTTTGTTTCAAATACCTTAAAAACAAAGTAAGAATTCACAAAATGGTAAAAATAATTTGAATTTTGTCGAAAAAATTCTAAATCCAATCTGAAAAACTTGTGAATTTTTGAAAATATTTGAGGTCAAACGTTTCCGACAAGCATTAGAATCCATTAAAAATTATAAAAATTATTTATTTGACAAAATATAACAGAATTTTTTATTTTACATTTAAAACATTGAATTCGGATCACACCTAAAGAAGTGATGCAAATTCAGTGCAACGGCTGTTGAAATGGAGGACTTCCGTCCTATGACAAGCCCATGTTAAATTCATCGCTTCTTCGCCAATTTTGCACCAATTCCGGCGACGCTTTTTTTGGCTGGGCTTGTTTATTATACCCTGCTCCACACTGTGGAACAAGGTATTATAAGTTACTGCATATGTTTGCACCACCCAGAAGGAGACGAGATAGACACATGGTGTCTTTGGCAAAAATGCTCAGGGTGGGCTCCTGAGTCGATATAGCGATGTCCGTCTGTCCGTGAACACATTTTTGTAATCAAAGTCTAGGTCGCAGTTTTAGTCCAATCGACTTCAAATTTGGCATAAGTATGTGTTTTGGCTCTGAATAGATCCCTATTGATTTTGGAAGAAATCGGTTCAGATTTAGATATAGCTCCCATATATATATTTCGCCCGATATGGACATAGATGGCCCCAGAAGCCAGAGTTGTACCCTAATTTGCTTAACATTATGCACAAGAAGAACAATTAGCACTATAGTCAAGTGTGCCAAATTTTATTGAAATCGGTTCAGATTTAGATATAGCTCCCATATATATCTTTCGCCCGATATGGACTAATACGGTCCCAGAAGCCAGAGTTTTACCCCAATTTGGTTGAAATTTTGTACAGGGAGTAGAATTGGCATTGTTGCTATGTGTGCCAAATTTGGTTGAAATCGGTTCAGATTTAGATATAGCTCCCGTATATAGCTTTCAACCGATTTACACTCATATGACCACAGAGGCCAATTTTTTGCTCCGATTTAGTTGAAATTTTGCACAGGGAGTAGAATTAGCATTGTAGCTATGCAAGCCAAATTTGGTTGAAATCGGTTCAGATTTAGATATATCTCCCATATATAGCTTTCGCCCGATTTACACTCATATGACCACAGAGGCCAATTTTTAACTCCGATTTAGTTGAAATTTTGCACAGGGAGTAGAATTAGCATTGTTGCTATGCGTGCCAAATTTGGTTGAAATCGGTTCAGATTTAGATATAGCTCCCATATATATGTTTTTTCTGATTTCGACAATAATGCTCAAAATACCAACATTTTCCTTGTAAAATCGCCACTGCTTAGTCGAAAAGTTGTAAATATGACTCTGATTTTCCTAAAATTCTAATACATATATATCGAGCGATAAATCATAAATAAACTTTTGCGAAGTTTCCTTAAAATTGCTTCAGATTTAAATGTTTCCCATATTTTTTTTGTTTTTACTAAAATTGTGTTCCACCCTAGTGCATTAGCCAACTTAAATTTTGAGTCTGTACACGGATGAAAAAGACTGGTTTTCATATGTTTGGCTATAAACATTATATGTTTGGAACACAAATTTTTAAACACAATATTTTTGAGTGCAAGCATATAATGTTCATAAACTAGCATAACATGTTTGGGACATATATGTTAATATGTTAGAACATATTATGTTTGGGACATAAAATGTTTGTAAATATAATATGCTTGGATGCAAACATATATTAATTTAGAAATAGCCTATAAACATATATGTGTTTAGTAGCTTGGAGCGCTATTTAACAGGGAACGATATTGAATTAAGTTGGTGGCTGTTGCTTGTTATTACAAAATTAACATTTTATTTTTCCTTGGGCTATTTATCAGCTACTTCTTTGATCCTTACAAACTGTGTGGTTCGCTGTTCGAATCCCCGTCCGGCAAAAGGTAAAATTAAAATAAAACAAAAAAACATAAAATTGAATAATTTCTTCTACAATGTTTGTATTACAGAAAAAGGTGCTAAGAACTAAAAAATCTCGTGGAAGTGAGAAAGATGTCGGGGAATATACAATTGGGCAGAAACAAAATTTTGAGCATTCAGGTCGAAAACCTATGTTGTTAGCACCTATATTACCTGTTTATTTTCATAATTCATTATGATTGTAAATATATAAATAAATAAATAAAATTTTGAGCACAATATTGTTTGGGAGAATTTTTTTTAAGCATATAATATTTTTGGGTGCAAAATGCTTCCAAACATATTATATGGTCACATAATAACATAATGTTTTTGGAAGACAACATTATTGAATTTGGATGCAAAAATACAAAATGTTTGGAACTTAGACTACCCAAACATATATTGTTTAGACCAATATGCTTTCAAACATATTATATATTGGTAGAGATCAAACATATAAATGTTTGGGCAATACCCAAAAATGTATATGCTTGAAGCAAAATATGTTTGGTAGTATATGTTACAGAAGCGAGTTTTTGTGAGGGTGTAGATTTTGTAGAAGTCAATCAAATTCTGTCCGGATCGAGTGATATTTAAATGTATGTATTTGGGACAAACCTTTATATATAGCCCCCAACACATTTGACGGATATGATATGGTATCGAAAATTTAGGTCTACAAAGTGGTGCAGGGTATAATATAGTCGGCCCCGCCCGACTTTAGACTTTCCTTACTTGTTTTTTATAAAAATGGAAAATCGTAAATAGGTTTTCAAATTCTGGGGGGGGGCTAAAATTTTTCTGGGGGGGCCTAAGCCCCCTCCCCAGAGGCCTTCCTACGCTTATGCAAACTACCGAACAATAAGCTCGAATAAATATTGCAATAAATCTTATTATGCAAAATTTTATGTCCATAGAAAAATTTGACAAAATATTATTTCTATAGAACCATTTGTCAACATTTTATTTCTCTAGAAAATTTTGCCAAAATTTTATTTTTGTAGAACATCCCAGCAAAAAAGGTGGAAGTTGTTCCACAACCATTTCTTTTGAAGCGCATCCGGAAATCCCCCTTAAATTGTTTCCACTTCCGAAGCAGTCCTTTTGGACAAGTCCACAAATATTTCTTTTAAAGCGCATCCCGGAATCCCCTATCGATTTGTTTCCAAAATTTTATTTTTATAGAAAATATCTGTAAAATAATCTGTCAAAATTTTATTTCTATAGAAAATTTTGTCAAAAAAAAAAAAAATATAGAAAATTTTGTCAACATTTTATTTTTATAAAATATTTTGTCAAAATGTTTATTTTTATAGAAAATTTAGTCAAAATTTTATAATATATATTTTATAAAATTTTACTAAAACTTTATTTCTACATAAATTTTTTGAAAATTTTATTTCTATAGAAAATTTTGTCAAAAATTTATTTCATTCGTTTTGTTTTGTTTTTGTTGGTTTATTCTTCAATCATTATTTTTGTTTTTGATTTCAGCTTAAAACCATGCATACAAGTGTAGCTTAACCAACAGAGGAAAAGAATGTTTGTTAAATTTATTTGGGCAAAGCTCTATAGACTGCAAGATGGTTGGCATGATTTGACAAACATTCTTTTCCAACTGCACTCAAATCGATGATTTGACAGTGGCAAAGGAAAAGAGATATGTTTGTACAAATTTATTTCGGTATAAGCCGGCTATCGTAAACCTTTATTCGGAAGGTTCAAGTGTAGTTCACTTTGGGTTTAATGAACTGCCTGAATTTATTCTGTTAATTGGTTGATAGTTTTGCTGCAAGTAGAGGATGCTGTTGAGGAATGTGGTAATTCCGAAACGTGCGTCCATCCAACCATCTTGTAGTATATAGGGCTTTGCCCAACTAAATTTGACAAACATTCTTTTCCTCTGTTGATTAAGCTACACTTGTAGTTTAGTCAATGCATGGTTTTAAGCTGAAATAAAAAACAACAATAAAAATTTATTTCTATAGAAAATTTTGCTAAAATTTTATTTCTATAGAAAATTTTGTGTAAATTTTATTTCTTTAGAAAATTTTGCTAAAATTTTATTTCTATAGAAAATTTTGTGTAAATTTTATTTCCTTAGAAAATTTTGTCAAAATTTTATTTCTCTAGAAAATTTTGCCAAAATTGTATTTCTATAGAAAATTTTGCTAAAACTTTATTTCTATGTACATTTTTTGAAAATTTTATTTCTATTGAAAATTTTGTCAAAATTTTATTTCTATAGAAAATTTTGTCAAAATTTTATTTATATAGAAAAATTGTGAACATTTTATTTCTATAGGAGTTTTTGCCAAAATTTGATTTCTATTGAAAATTTATGAATAAGTATCTCTTTGCCAAATCTGCTTAAACATCAAGAATTCTACCAATCTACTAAATAATAAAAAATTAACCATTTTTAATAGAATTCTACCAAGTGTGTCTACAATACGTCTAGATTTCCAATTTCTATGGGGATTTTTTTTACAATTTCATTTCTATAAGAAATTTTTGTCAAAATTTTATTTCTATAGAAATTTTTTTCAAAACTTTATTTCTATAGAAAATTTTGTCAAAATTTTATTTCTATAGAAATTTTTTTCAAAACTTTATTTCTATAGAAAATTTTGTCAAAATTTTATTTCTATAGAAAATTTTGTCAAAATGTTATTTCTATAGAAAATTTTGTCAAAATTTTATTTCTATAGAGGTTAGGTTAGATGGCAGCCCGATGTATCAGGCTCACTTAGACTATTCAGTCCATTGTGATACCACATTGGTGAACTTCTCTCTTATCACTGAGCGGGAATCGAACCCACGACCTTGTGTATGCAAGGCGGGCATGCTAACCATTGCACCACGGTGGCTCCCTTCTATAGAAAATTTTGTCAAAATTTTATTTCTATAGAAAATGTTGTCAAAATTTGATTTCTATAGAAAATTTTGTGAAAATTTGATTTATTATTATTATTATTATTAGTTTATTTAAAATCATAATAAATTATGAAAATAAATACAAAAAAATGAAGGTACTAACAACTAAGGTTTTCGATTTCTATTTTATTTCTATAGAAAATTTTGTCAAAATTTTATTTCTATAGAAAAACTTTATTTGTATAGAAAATTTGTCAATTTTATTTCTCTTGAAAATTGTGCCAACATTTTATTTCTCTAGAAAATTTTGTCATAATCGTATTTCTATAGAAAATTTTGTCAAAATTTTATTTCTCTAGAAAAT
This sequence comes from Haematobia irritans, assembly GCF_050003625.1. NCBI lineage: Eukaryota > Metazoa > Arthropoda > Insecta > Diptera > Muscidae > Haematobia > Haematobia irritans. The sequence continues at coordinate 24,771,349 of NC_134400.1, forward strand.
TTTATTTCACTAGAAAATTTTGCCAAAATTGTATTTCTATAAAAAAATTTGATATTTCTATATAAAATTTTGTCAAAATTTTATTTCTATAGGAGAAAATTTTGTAAAAACTTTATTTGTATAGAAAATTCTGTGAAAAATTTGTCAATTTTATTTCTCTTGAAAATTGTGCCAACATTTCATTTCTCTAGAAAATTTTGTCAAAATCGTATATCTATAGAAAATTTTGTCAAAATTTTATTTTTCTAGAAAATTTTATTTAAATTTTATTTCACTAGAAAATTTTATTTCTATAGAAAATTGTGTCAAAATTTTATTTCTATAAAAAATTTCGCCAAAATTGTATTTCTCTAGGAAATTTTGTCAAAATTTTATTTCTATAGAAAATTTTGTAAAAACTTTATTTGTATAGAAAATTTGTCAATTTTATTTCTCTTGAAAATTGTGCCAACATTTTATTTCTCTAGAAAATTTTGTCATAATCGTATTTCTATAGAAAATTTTGTCAAAATTTTATTTCTCTAGAAAATTTTATTTCACTAGAAAATTTTGCCTAAATTGTATTTCTATAAAAAAATTTGAATTTTGTCAAAATTTTATTTCTATAGGAGATTTTGCCAACATTGTATGTCTATAAAAATTTATGAAGAAATACCTCTTTGCAAAATCTACCGAAACATCAAGAATTCTAGAAAAGTTTGCCAATTTTTTATTTCTTTAGAAAATTTTGTCTAAATTTTATTTCTATAGAAAATTTTGTCAAAATTTTATTTCTATAAAAAATTTTGCCAAAATTGTATTTCTCTAGGAAATTTTGTCAAAATCGTATTTCTATAGAAAATTTTGTCAAAATTTTATTTCTCTAGAAAATTTTATTGAAATTTTATTTCACTAGAAAATTTTGCCAAAATTTTATTTCTATAAAAAAAATTGATATTTCTATATAAAATTTTGTCAAAATTTTATTTCTATAGGAGATTTTGCCAACATTTATATTTATAAAAATTTATGAAGAAGTACCTCTTTGAAAAATCTACCGAAACATCAAGAATTCTACAATTTTTTTTTATTTTGACGGAATAACAAACTTATTATTATACCCCATCACCCTTCTATGGTGGTAGGTATAAAAAATCTATCGCTCTATGTAGACAGAGATATTTTTATCAGAACCAATGGTGGTTTTTTCTCCATGTTCCCTAAAACCTATCCTCTTATCATTTCGACATTAGGTCTTTAACCCTTCAGTAGCCCAGTCCCCCATTCATATGTAGATAGTAAAAAAAATCTACAAACTCCTAACACCTGAGCCCACATAATATTGACAAAATTAACACATTTCTTTTAGACAAGAAGGAGCACACATGGCTATCATGGGCATGTCTGTAATACTTCCTCCTTCTCCAATTGGTAATAGACACACATCAGTGAAGATGGGGAAGTGCAGAAGATGACCCCTATAATTTGTAGCATGAGGATACATTTGCTTGATAAAGGCTTTTGTTGTCTTTGCTATTTCCCTTAGCCAAGATTAGAAAAATTGAAATGTTAAAGCCATTCAAAAAAGCCCTAAATCCAGGACTATCTCAAGAATGTTGGTGTTTTAAGGGTAGCCTATACAGCAAACAAAAAAAAGGAACTAAAAAATGATTATGCAGGTGATTTTTCTGCATCTGTGGTGTCTTTGACTATTAATAAAAAAATCGAAATAGTTTTCAGGGAATTTTTGAAACTGAGAGAGAGACAAAGAGACCGTCTTCCCCAAAATAGGTAACATCGAACAACCCTTGGCCAGACCAGTTCATCAACACTTTTCGAAACGATCAAGGAAAACACAGACACCGTCTGTTTCGGGGCCAGAATCCTTACCAACAATCATAATAATAGGGCTATTGAAAAAACAATGTCTTAGGTCAGGAATGGAGGAGGCACACACCTTTTACAACCACACGCCATCATTGCATCCTACAGCAGCGCAGAGCAAAACCCAAGGAAAAGGTACCAAGTCAAAGTCAGCAATGTCATAAAATTGAGTAGCAGCAAAAGGCTCACGCACTGCTTTTACAGTACAGACTCTGCCGGCTCTGCCAGTAGTTGTCTGTTAACGCGCTGTGCGATGATGGTTAATAGCAGGTGAAGTGTTTGATAGTCCGTCTCATAGTCGATCAATCCGGGCATTACAACAAGTGCCAATGTGAATGTGAAATACTGAAATTGTTGGTATTTTTGCTTTCTTGCCGACGATATGGCCCAGTGAGGCAATAATGAGGATGAAGATGCTGCTACCGATACAACATAAAAAATAAAAGGAGGCACAGTAGGTGAAAATTATTTTAAATTAAAGTAAATAAAATCTCAACAAGTATATACGGCCGTAAGTTCGGCCAGGCCGAATCTTATGTACCCTCCACCATGGATTGCATAGAAACTTGTACTAAAGACTGTCATCCACAATCGAATTACTTGGGTGGCGGTAACACTTGTCGATGGCAAGGTATCTTAAAACTTCTTAACGCCATCTTCTCAATTGCAAGTTAGTCCATACGGGGTATATATTAAACCAAAAAAGTTCGATTCAATACGTATATAATTCAGTTTGACAAAATTTTCTATAGAAATAAAATTTTGACAAAATTTTCTATAGCAATAGAATTTTGACAAAATTTTCTATAGCAACAGAATTTTGACAAAATTTTCTATAGAAATAAAATATTGAAAAATTTTTCTATGGTAATAAAATTTTGACAAAATTTTCTATACACCCTCAAAAAAAATCGCTTCTCTAACATATGTTCCAAACATATTTTGCAGGAAGCACATATATTATTGGATACTACCGAAACATTAATATGTTTGATTTATGTGAACATATTATATGTTTGGAAGCATTTTGAGCCCAAAAATATTATATGCTTGGAAGAATTTTCCCCAAAGAAGATTGTGCTCATTCCCTAACATAATTTTCACTTCCACGAAATTTTTAGTTCTTGGTACCTTTTTCTGTAATACAAATAATGTTGAAGAAATTATTCAATTTTATAAATTTTTTAAAATTTACCTTTCGCCTGGACGGAGAATCGAACCGAGGACCATACAGTTTGTAAGCCAACACACTATCCACTGGGCTACGTAGCAGTTATAGTCACCAGTAGACAATTGTCGTTATAAGTTACATTTATATAGCATAGTTTGCAGCACCCACGAGCCCATGCAAACATAACATTATTTAAAAGAAACATACATTTGTTGGCCACGTGGAGCAGTGATTAGCATGTCTGCCTTGCATGCAAAGGGTCGTGGGTTCAATTCCTACACCGACCGAACCAATTTTTTTTGTAATTTAGACATTTATACTATATTAAATTTTTATAATGAAACTTCGAAATGTGGGTTATTAAAGATTTACAGTCCGAAACAGTGCTTGATATAAACGAAATGGCTTTTGAATAAAATATTATTATTTTTTTTTTTTTTGCAAAAATAACAATTTTATAACAAAAAACTGTTTTTGGTATAAAAGTTTGAAATTTTGGAAGAAAATCAAAAACTCTAACAAAAGAAGAGTATAAACATAAATAAATAATTTTATAATGTACACATAAATTTATTTAGGCATGAACCGTTTTTTACTAACATTTAACAACATTTTAAATGCCTTTAAAACTTATCGTGTTTTGTACTTAATTTCATTTTTACCTTTAAGGCCGTTAAAAAATGTGTGTCCATAATGTCAAAATGATAAACAAAACACTTGTCCACACATACATAAAATTCTCCTCTCAAGGCGAAAACACATGCGGTTTTTTTTTCAAATCTCTATGCTCTTTACTCCGAATACTCAAATTAAATTCAAATTAAATAATATTTAGACTTAAGCATATCAAATTTTTGGCCTTATCATAAAGCAGATTTCCGAAACAACATACAACCGTTTCACAGAAATTGTAAACATATATATGTTTACTCGAAATTTGTAAATTTGTATATGTTTACATTCACACATATTATTTTTATGAAACATTCATGCCCCAAACATAATATATTTTAACATATTAACATATGTGTTCCAAACATTTAGTGTTAGTTTAGGAACATTACATGTTGGCACTTAAGTATATTGTGTTTAAAAATTGTGCCCGAAACACATTTTGTTTATATCGGAACATATGAAAAACATATTTTTCTAACAGTGTAGAAATAAAATTTTGGTAGATTATTTTTGGGAACTATAGACCGATATGGACCAATTTTGGCATGGTTGTTAGCGGCCATATACTAGCGCAATGTACCAAATTTCACCACATACCAAATTTCAACCGCACGCTCACAAAAAATCGCTTCTGTAACATATACTCCCAAACATATTTTGCTTCAAGCATATATATTTTTGGGTATTGCCCAAACATTTATATGTTTGATCTCTTGCAATATATAATATGTTTGAAAGCATATTGGTCTAAACAATTTATGTTTGGGTAGTCTAAGTTCCAAACATTTTGTATTTTTGCATCCAAATTCAATAATGTTGTCTTCCAAAAAACAATATGTTATTAGGTGAACATATAATATGTTTGGAAGCATTTTGCACTCAAAAATATTATATGCTTAAAAAAATTCTCCCAAACAATATTGTGCTCAAAATTTTATTTATTTATTTATATATTTACAATCATAATGAATTATGAAAAAACAGGTAATATAGGTGCTAACAACATAGGTTTTCGACCTGAATGCTCAAAATTTTGTTTCTGCCTAATTGTATATTCCCCCACATCTTTCTCACTTCCATGAGATTTTTTAGTTCTTAGCACCTTTTTCTGTAATACAAACATTGTAGAATAAATTATTCAATTGTATGATTTTTTTTATTTTAATTTTACCTTTTGCCGGACGGGGATTCGAACAGCGAACCACACAGTTTGTAAGGATCAAAGAAGTAGCTGATCAATTGCCCAAGGAAAAATAAAATGTTAATTTTTTAATAACAAGCAACAACCACCAACTTAATTCAATATCGCTCCCTGTTAAATAGCGCTCCAAGCTACTAAACACATATATGTTTATAGGCTATTTCTAAATTAATATATGTTTGCATCCAAGCATATTATATTTACAAACATTTTATGTCCCAAACATAATATGTTGTAACATATTAACATATATGTCCCAAACATGTTATGCTAGTTTATGAACATTATATGCTTGCACTCAAAAATATTGTGTTTAAAAATTTGTGTTCCAAACATATAATGTTTATAGCCAAACATATGAAAAACAGTCTTTTTCATCCGTGCGGATCGGATGAATTTTGCTCCTCCAAGATCTCCGGAGGTCAAATCTGGGGATCGGTTTAAATAGGGGTTATGTATAATTAAGACCGGTATGGACCAATTTTTGCATGGTTGTTAGAGACCACACGCTAATATTTTTTTTGTCACATTTTTTTCTTTAGGAAAAATTTTGGAATTTTTTTTTGTAAAGTTATAAATGAATCTTAAATACTTAATGAATTTTTTAATAAATTTGATTTGAATCGTTTTTGTTTTTTTTTTTATTGGTATTAGCTAATTATTTAGTAATAATCGGAATCGAGCACCCACTGTGTCAGCCTCTCAGTTTTAAAGGCACCTGTAAAAATGTAATCGGCCAACGACAAAAAGTAATGGTCTCATTGACTTCTGCCTTTTTACACCACACCGACTAGATTGCCTATGTATGTATGTGGAATATCCTTTTGAATAAACGTGCTTCGTATATCCTTTTGAAGAAGAATACCTCAGTCACAACAGCCACCTATTACCAATAAACGAAAAACTACGAGATTTCTTATTAAATGTCTAAAGAACCCTGCTGCAATCTTAGCTCAGAGGAACATCGAACTTACTAAAAATCCATAGCATCACATTTATGTGTATGCACCTGCTATCCTATGACGGTACATCACTCACTCTGGTATGATGTCCTAAATGAATCCTGTAAACCAGTCCTTTGGTCTCTTCGTCTGGTCTGTCTGGTTACCAACGACCGAACGAACGAACAACAGCAACAGCAGGCTCAAAACCCTACGAAAGTGCATTTTCATATATTGGCGTTTTGAGCCCTTAAGTGGCTCAAAAAAAAAAAGGTTTACAACAATATACTGAGACAACAGGAATAATTGCAACAAATAACCTGCAGCCGGTTTCATTAAACTTTTCGCTTGTTGAGAAAACACATGCTGCACTTTTCGATGGGTCCTCTCTGTCAATGTTGAGACTTTTAGCGGTTTTTGTAATGGACAATTACAGCAGGTTTCATTCTATATTGGGTTTATTGTAGAATGTGCCAAACGATTGCACCAATTAATAATTATTTCTAAGAAATAATCCATGTGCCCAGATTTTGTCCGTGATGTAGATCAAATTTTAGAAATTCTAAAACTGCAAAATTGTTAATGAAATTTTGAAAAATTTGGTAAGGAAATTTTGCTATAGGAAAGAAAAATTGCCAAACTCTACAATAGCAAATAAATTTTGACAAAATGTCCAATAGCAAAGACATTTGTCAAAAATAAAAAAAATCCTAAAGGAAAGAAATTTCAACAAAATTTCTTATAAGAATAAATTTCAACAAAGATTTCTATAGTCAATAATTTTTGAAATTTTAACAAATTATCGTATAGGAAAGAAGTTTTGAAATAATTTTCTACCACAAATAAATTTTGACAAAATTTCCCATAGCAACTAAATTTTGACACAATCGTCTATATTAAAAAAATTTTTGGCAATTTTGCTATATGAAAGAAATTTTGATATAGCAATTGAAAATAATATTCAATAGCAAATAGAATTTAAACAAGTATATACGGCCGTAAGTTCGGCCAGGCCGAATCTTATGTACCCTCCACCATGGATTGCGTAGAAACTTCTACGAAAGACTGTCATCCACAATCGAATTAATTGGGTTGTAGTATCTTAAAACTTCTTAACATCGTTTTTTAAATTGTGAGTTAGTCCACACGTGGTATATATTAGACAGAAAAGGCATGTATACGTAAGTCTACAAATAATTACGAATCGATATGGACTTTTGCACGGTACGTAGAGAGCCAGAATTGAATTGGGCTATATATTATTATGAACTTGATATGGACCAATTTTTGTGTGGTTGGGGATCTATTTATCTGACTATAGACCGATATGGACCTAGTTAGGCGTGTTTGTTAACGGCCATATACTAAAGGGTGATACGGTCAAAATTTGGTCAAGGGAAAACGCGTGTAAATCGGTGAAATCGTTTATTTAAAAAATCAAATTAAATTTCTTCTTCAAGTTCAATTAGTATAAAATTCAGGAAAAATATTCAGTTAGGCTTTCGCTTTTCCAAATCCGAAGTACCGGGCCTCACGCTTGACACCTGCCATCAGATTTTGTACAGCCACCTTGTCCACCTTCTTCGCCGCAGAAAGCCAGTTTGCCTTGAACTGCTGCTTGTCCTTAGCAGTTTTTTGGTCTTCTTTAGGTTCCGCTTGACAATAGCCCAGTATTTCTCAATTGGGCGGAGCTCTGGCGTGTTGGGAGGGTTCTTGTCCTTGGGAACCACCTGCACGTTGTTGGCGGCGTACCACTCCATGGCCTTTTTACCGTAATGGCAAGATGCCAAATCCGGCCAAAACAGTACGGAACAACCGTGTTTCTTCACGAAAGGCAGCAGACGTTTATTCAAACACTCTTTCACGTAAATTTCTTGGTTGACAGTCCCGGAAGCTATGAAAATGCTGCTTTTCAAGCCACAGGTACAGATGGCTTGCCAAACCAGATATTTCTTTGCGAACTTTGACAGTTTTATGTGCTTGCAAATATCTGCTACCTTTCCCCTTCCTTTTGCCGTATAAAACTCCTGTCCCGGAAGCTGCTTGTAGTCGGCTTTGACGTAGGTTTCGTCGTCCATTACCACGCATTCAAACTTCGTCAGCATCGTCGTGTACAGCCTCCGGGATCGCGCTTTGGCCGTTGTATTTTGTTTATCATCGCGATTTGGAGTCACTACCTTCTTGTAAGTCAATAGTCCGGCTCGTTTTTTGGCTCGATGCACGATTGTAGACGATACACCCAGCTTATTTGCGGCATCTCGGAGAGAGAGGTTAGGGTTTCGCTTGAAACTACCGGCAACTCTCTTTGTCGTCTCAGCGGCTTCCGGTTTTCGATTTCTCCCGGATCCAGAATTCCTGGCTGTCGACAAACATTCCCCAACCACTTTAATTACATTTGTAACGGTTGATTTGGCAACTTTTAGCGATTTTGCCAGCTTTGCGTGCGAGTAGCTCGTATTTTCGCGATGCGCGAGCAAAATTTTGATACGCTGCTCTTCTTGCTTGGACGGCATTTTGACAACTGAAAAGTCAATTCCAAAATCAATATAGGAACAACATTCTACACACACACACCTTCAAAATGAGGGGTGTTCAGGTTTTTTAAATGCAAAATTGATAGAAACACGTCAAGTTTATATTGACCAAATTTTGACCGTATCACCCTTTAGCACAATGTACCAAATTTCAACTGACTCGAATGAAATTTGCTCCTCCAAGAGGCTCCAAAACCAAATCTCGGGATCGGTTTATATGGGGGCTATATATGATTATGGACTGATATGGAGCACTTTTGGCATGGTTGTTAAATATCATATACTACCACCACGTACCAAATTTCAACCAGATCGGATGAATTTTGCTTCTCCAAAAGGCACCGGAGGTCAAATCTGGGGATCGGTTTATATGGGAGCTATATATACTTATGGACTGATATGAACCAATTCCTGCATGGTTGTTGGATACCATATACTAACATCACGTACCAAATTTCAACCGAATCGGATGAATTTTGCTCTTCCAAGGGGCTCCGGAGGTCAAATCTGGGGATGCATTTTTTGCATGGGTGTTTGAGGCCATATATTAAAACCACGTACCAAATTTTAAGTCAATCAGATGAATTTTGGTCTTCCAAGAGGGTCCGGAGGTCAAATCTGGTGATCGGTTTATATGGGGGCTATATATAATTATGGACCGATGTGGACCAATTTTTGCATGGTTGTTAGAGACCATATACTAACATCACGTACCAAATTTCAACCGAATCGGATGAAATTTGCTTCTCTTAGAGGCTCGGCAAACCAAATCGGGGGATCGGTTTATATGGGTGCTATATATAATTATGGACCGATGTGGACCAATTTTTTCATGGATGGTAGAGACCATATACCAACACCATGTACCAAATTTCAGCCGGATTGGATGAAATTTGCTTTTCTTAGAGGTTCGGCAAACCAAATCGTGGGATCGGTTTATATGGGGGCTATATATAATTATGGACCGATGTGGACCAATTTTTGCATGAATGTTAGAGACCATATACTAACACCATGTACCAAATTTCAGCCGGATCGGATGAAATTTGCTTCTTTTAGAGGCTCGGCAAGCCAAATCGGGGGATCGGTTTATATGGGGGCTATATATAATTATGAACCGATATGGACCAATTTTTTCATGGTTGTTAGAGACCATATACCAACACCATGTACCAAATTTCAGCCGGATCGGATGAAATTTGCTTCTCTTAGAGGATCGGCAAGCTCAATTTAGGGGTCCGTTTATATGGGGGCTATACGTAAAAATGGACCCATATGGCCCATTTGCAATACCATCCGACCTACATCAATAGCAACTACTTGTGCCAAGTTTCAAGTCGATAGCTTGTTTCGTTCGGAAGTTAACGTGATTTCAACAGACGGACGGACGGACGGACATGCTCAGATCGACTCAGAATTTCACCACGACCCAGAATATATATACTTTATGGGTCTTAGAGCAATATTGCGATGTGTTACAAACGGAATGACAAAGTTAATATACCCCTATCCTATGGTGGAGGGTATAAAAATGTCCTGTACCAAAGAAATTTTGAAACAAGTATATAAAGCAGTAAGTTTAGCCGGGCCGAATCTTAAATACCCACCACCATGAATCAAAAATTATTGTTTCCTGTGAAAATTTCAGGGGGATTTGGTAACAAGCAGATCAGTTCAACCAGTACACTTCCCGAAGATAAATTCAAAGATTTTACCCATGAAGACTAGATCAGATTCTGGTTTTATAAGAACCATATTTGTTTGAGATTTAGAGGAATCATAAACATCGTGTGCAAGTGTGCAAGAAAACGATGAAATAACGTCTTGATTTAAAATCTAACATCTGTAGATTTTTACCCCCATTATTTAAATGATTACCAGAAGTAAAATCTGGAAAGTATAATTCAGTTTCAAGCAATTTTCATTATCAGTGCACATGGACTGATATTCACCATTTTCGGCACACCTCTTTAAGTTCCTAAAATACTTCTAGATTTAAAATTTCATGCAAATTTGATAAAAACAAGAAGTAAAATCGGGAGATCGGTCTATTTGGGAGATAAACCAAAACATGGACCAATACACGCCATTTTCGGCTCTCATATTTAAGGTCCTAAAATACCTGTAGATTTCTCATTTCAGGCAAATTTGATAAAAACTACGGATTCCAGAAGCCTAAAAAATAAAATCATTTCTTGCACACCTATTTATATTCCTAAAAACCTCCAGATTTTCGATTTCAGGCAAAGTGGACAACAATTACGGTTTCTAGAAGCCCAAAAAGTAATATCGGGAGATCGGTCTATCTGATGGCTATATCAAAACATGGACCTATACTCACCATTTTCGGCATACCTTTTTATGGTCCTAGAATACCTCTAGATTTCCAATTTGAGACAAGTTGGATAAAAACTACAAGAATAAAATCTGGAGATCGGTCTATATGGGGGCTATATAAAAACATGGTCGGATACTCATCATTTTCAGCACACCTCTTTAGGGTTTTAAAATACCTCTAGATTTCCAATTTCAGGCAAATTGGATAAAAACTACGGATTCTATAAGCCCAAGACCCCAAATCGGGAGATCGGTTTATATGGGGATATACCAAAACCTGGACCGATAGTCACCATTTTTGGCACACCTCTTTATGGTACTAAAATACCTCTAGATTTCCAATTTCAGGCGAATTGGATAGAAAATATGGATTCTAGAAGCCCTAGAAATATAATCGGGAGATCGGTCTATATGGGGGCTATACCAAAACATGGACCGATACTCACCATTTTTGGCACACCTCTTTGTGGTCATAAAATCCCTCTAGATTTCCAATTTCAGGCAAATTGGATAGAAACTAAGGTTTTTATAAGCCCAAGACCCCAAATCGGGAGGTCGGTTTATATGGGGACTATATCAAAACTTGGACCGATATAGCCCATCTTCGAACTTGACCTGCCTGCAGACAAAAGACGAGTTTGTGCGAAATTTCATCACGATTGCTTTATTATTGTAGACTGTAGCGTGATTACAATAGACAGACAGCCAGACAGACGGACAGACAGACGGACAGACGGACATGGCTATATCGTCTTAGAATTTCTCCCTGATCAAGAATATATATACTTTATATAGTCGGAAATCGATATTTCGATGTGTTACAAACGGAATGACAAACTTATTATACCCCCGTCACCATTCTATGGTGGTGGGTATAAAAATGTCTTATAAAGGGTGGTTAAATTCTAAGGGCCGATGTTGAATGTGAACCACACCTAAACGCCAAGTTTTTTTCCGAATTTTATTTGACATTTCTCTATTTCAGACTTAATCAATTTGAACCATGGACGTCGTGAATGGGCAGAATGGTTCCAAGAAATGGCAACAGTGGATGATCAATTTTCGAAGAAAATCATCTTCAGTGATGAGACACATTTTTACCTCAGTGGATTCGTCAATAAACAGAATTGCCGCATTTGGGCGAATGAGAATCCAAGAGTGATTGTCGAAAAACCAATGCACCCACAAAGAGTGACTGTTTGGTGCGGTTTATGGGCTGGCGGCATCATCGGGCCGTATTTTTTCCAAAATGAGGCAGGTCAGGCAGTTACTGTGAATGGTGTTCGCTATCGTGAGATGATAACGAACTTTTTATGGTCCGAATTGGAAGATATGTGGACGATGTGGACGATATGTGGTTTCAGCAGGACGGTGCCACTTGGCCACACACCTAACGAAACAGTGGCTCTTTTGCGCAACAAATTCAATGGCCGCACGCTCACAAAAAATCGCTTCTGTAACATATACTCCCAAACATATTTTGCTTCAAGCATATACATTTTGGGATATTGCCCAAACATTTATATGTTTGATCTCGTCCAATATATAATATGTTTGAAAGCATATTGGTCTAAACAATATATGTTTGGGTAGTCTAAGTTCCAAACATTTTGTATTTTTGCATCCAAATTCAATAATGTTGTCTTCCAAAAAACAATATGTTATTATGTGACCATATAATATGTTTGGAAGCATTTTGCACCCAAAAATATTATATGCTTAAAAAAAATTCTCCAAAACAATATTGTGCTCAAAATTTTATTTATTTATTTATATATTTACAATCATAATGAATTATGAAAATAAACAGGTAATATAGGTGCTAACAACATAGGTTTTCGACCTGAATGCTCTAAATTTTGTTTCTGCCCAATTGTATATTCCCCGACATCTTTCTCACTTCCACGAGATTTTTTAGTTCTTAGCACCTTTTTCTGTAATACAAACATTGTAGAAGAAATTATTCAATTTTATGATTTTTATACCCTTCACCACTACTGTGGTACAGGGTATAATAAGTTTGTGCATTTGTATGTAACGCCAAGAAGGAAAAGTCTGAGACCCATCGTTTAGTATACCGATCGTCTTAGAATTAAATTCTGAGTCGATTTAGCGATGTCCGTCTGTCTGTCTGTCTGTCTGTCCGTCTGTCTGTTGATGTATTTTTGTGTGCAAAGTACAGCTCGCAGTTTTAGTCCGATTGTACTAAAATTTGGTATAGGGCCCTGTTTCGGCTCAAAGACGATCCCTATTGATTTTGGAAAAAATCGGTTCAGATTTAGATATAGCTGCCATATATATTTTTCACCGATCTGGTCATAATTGGCGTGTATATCAACCGATCTTCCTCAAATTCCGTACATCCGAATATTTTATGAGTCTCGAAAAACTTGCAAAATATCAGCAAAATCGGTTCAGATTTGGATATATCTCCGATTTACACTCATATGACCACAGAGGCCAATTTTTTGCTCCGATTTAGTTGAAATTTTGCATAGGGAGTAGAATTAGCGTTGTAACTATGCGTGGCAAATTTGCTTGAAATCGGTTCATATTTGGATATATCTCCCATATAAAGCTTTCGCCCGATTTACACTCATATGACCACAGAGGCCAATTTTTAACTCCGATTTAGTTGAAATTTTGCACAGGGAGTAGAATTAGCATTGTAGCTATGCGTGCCAAATTTGGTTGAAATCGGTTCAGATTTAGATATAGCTCCCATATATATGTTTTTCTGATTTCGACAAAAATGGTCAAAATACCAACATTTTCCTTGTAAAATCGCCACTGCTTAGTCGAAAAGTTGTACAAATGACTCTAATTTTCCTAAACTTCTAATACATATATATCGAGCGATAAATCATACATAAACTTTTTCGAAGTTTCCTTAAAATTGCTTCAGATTTAAACGTTTCCCATATTTTTTACTAACATTGTGTTCCACCCTAGTGCATTAGCCGACTTAAATTTTGAGTCTATAGATTTTGTAGAAGTCTATCAAATTCTTCCAGATCGAGTGATATTTAAATGTATGTATTTGGGACAATATATAGCCCCCAACCCATTTGACGGATGTGATATGGTATCGAAAATTTAGATCTACAAAGTGGTGCAGGGTATAATATAGTCGGCCCCGCCCGACTTTAGACTTTCCTTACTGGTTTTATTTTAATTTTACCTTTTGCCGGACGGGGACTCGAACAGCGGACCACACAGTTTGTAAGGATCAAAGAAGTAGCTGATCAATTGCCCAAGGAAAAATAAAATGTTAATTTTGTAATAACAAGCAACAACCACCAACTTAATTCAATATCGCTCCCTGTTAAATAGCGCTCCAAGCTACTAAACACATATATGTTAATAGGCTATTTCTAAATTAATATATGTTTGCATTCAAGCATATTATATTTACAAACATTTTATGTCCCAAACATAATATGTTCTAACATATTAACATATATGTCCCAAACATGTTATGCTAGTTTATGAACATTATATGCTTGCACTCAAAAATATTGTGTTTAAAAATTTGTGTTCCAAACATATAATGTTTATAGCCAAACATATGAAAAACAGTCTTTTTCAACCGTGCGTGCTATCTCACGTAATGGCGATGTCAATTGGCCGCCAAGATCATGTGATTTGACACCGTTGGACTTTTTTCTTTGGGATTATTTGAAAGAAAATGCGTACGTCGATAAGCCAGCAACAATTCAAGAGCTAAAGGATGAGATAATTCGGCACATTAACGGCATAGAACCTCCATTATGCCTCAGCGTCGTCGAAAATTTGGACCATCGGATGAAGGTGTGCCACCGAGGTCGCGGCGCCATACATAATTGGGTAATGCCAATATATCATAATAAAATAAAATTACAATAATTTCCTAAATAGTTTGTGTTTTATTCAAAATCAACATCGGCCCTTGAAATTTTAACCACCCTTTAGTACATTAATTATGACAAAGTCGGTTGTTAGACAGAATCTTTTATAGAAATGAAGCTTTGGTAAATTTTTTATAGCAAAAACATTTTTAGAAAATTTTTATACGCAACTAAATTTTAACAAAATTTATTAAGGTAAATCAATTTTACCCGAAATTTCCTATTATGCAGTAATATTGGCAAAGTCATTTATAGGAAAGAAATTAACAAAAATTTCTATATTTTTTATACCAAAGAAATTTTTAAACTAGTAAGGAAAGTCTCAAGTCGGTCGGGGCCGACTGTATTATACCCTGCACCACTTTGTAGATCTAGATTTTCGATAATATATCACATCTGTCAAATGTGTTGGGTGCTATATATAAAGGTTTGTCCCAAATACATACATTTAAATATCACTCGATCTGGGCAGAATTTGATAGACTTCTACAAAATCTATAGACTCAAAATTTAAGTCGGCTAATGCACTAGGGTAGACACACAATGTTAGTAAAAAAATAATACCCTGTTCCACAGTGTGGCGCAGGGTATAAATATGGGAAACATTTAAATCTGAAGCAATTTTAAGGAAACTTCGCAAAAGTTTATTTATAATTTATCGCTCGATATATATGTATTAGAAGTTTAGGCAAATTAGTGTCAGTTCTACAACTTTTCGACTAATCAGTGGCGATTTTACAAGGAAAATGTTGGTATTTTGACCATTTTTGTCGAAATCAGAAAAACATATATATGGGAGCTATATCTAAATCTGAACCGATTTCAATCAAATTTCGCACACATGACTATATTACTAATTGTACTCCTAGTGCAAAATTTCAACCACATTGGACCAAAACTCTGGCTTCTGGGGCCATATAAGTCGATATCGGGCGAAAAATATATATGGAAGCTATATCTAAATCTGAACCGATTTCAACCAAATTTGGCACGAATAGCTACAATGCTAATTCTACTCCCTGTGCAAAATTTCAACTAAATCGGAGCAAAAAATTGGCCTCTGTGGTCATATGAGTGTAAATCGGCCGAAAGCTATATATGGGAGCTATATCTAAATCTGAACCGATTTCAACCAAATTTGGCACGCATAGCTACAATGCTAATTCTACTCCCTGTGCAAAATTTCAACTAAATCGGAGCAAAAAATTGGCCTCTGTGGTCATATGAGTGTAAATCGGCCGAATGCTATATATTGGAGCTATATCTAAATCTGAACCGATTTCAACCAAATTTGGCACGCATAGCTACAATGCTAATTCTACTCCCTGTGCAAAATTTCAACTAAATCGGAGTTAAAAATTGGACTCTGTGGTCATATGAGTGTAAATCGGGCGAAAGCTATATATGGGAGCTATATCTAAATCTGAACCGATTTAAAGCAAATTTGGCACGCATAGCAACAATGCTAATTCTACTCCCTGTGCAAAATTTCAACTAAATCGGAGCAAAAAATTGGCCACTGTGGTCATATGAGTGTAAATCGGGCGAACGATATATATGGGAGCTATATCTAAATCTGAACCGATTTCAATCAAATTTGGCACACATGACTATATTACTAATTGTACTCCTAGTGCAAAATTTCAACCAAATTGGGCCAAAAATTTTGCTTATATGGCCCATATAAGCCCATATCGGGCGAAGTATATATATGGGAGCTATATCTAAATCTGAACCGATTTCAACCAAATTTGGCACGCATAGCAACAATGCTAATTCTACTCCCTGTGCAAAATTTCAACTAAATCGGAGTTAAAAATTGGCCTCTGTGGTCATATGAGTGTAAATCGGGCGAAAGCTATATATGGGAGCTATATCTAAATCTGAACCGATTTCAACCAAATTTGGCACGCATAGCAACAATGCTAATTCTACTCCCTGTGCAAAATTTCAACTAAATCGGAGCAAAAAATTGGCCTCTGTGGTCATATGAGTGTAAATCGGGCGAAAGCTATATATGGGAGCTATATCTAAATCTGAATCGATTTCAACCAAATTTGGCACGCATAGCTACAATGCTAATTCTACTCCCTGTACAAAATTTCAATTAAATCGGAGTAAAAGATTGACCACTGTGGTCATATGAGTGTAAATCGGGCGAACGATATATATGGGAGTTATATGTAAATCTGAACCGATTTCAACCAAATTTGACACGCACAGCTACAATGCTAATTCTACTCCCTGTGCAAAATTTCAACTAAATCGGAGCAAAAAATTGGCGTCTGTGGTTATATGAGTGTAAATCGGGCGAACGATATATATGGGAGCTATATCTAAATCTGAACCGATTTCAATCAAATTTGGCACGCATAGCTACAATGCTAATTCTACTCCCTGTACAAAATTTCAATTAAATCGGAGTAAAAGATTGACCACTGTGGTCATATGAGTGTAAATCGGGCGAACGAAATATATGGGAGCTATATCTAAATCTGAACCGATTTCAATAAAATTTGGCACACTTGAATATAGTACTAATTGTTCTTCTTGTGCAAAATTTTAAGCAAATTAGGGTAAAACTCTGGTTTCTGTGGCCATATAAGTTCATATCGGGCGAAATATAGATATGGGAGCTATATCTAATTCTGAACCGATTTCTTCCAAAATCAATAGGGTTCTACTCTGGGCGAAACCACATATCATTGCTATATCGACTCAGGAGCCCACCCTGAGCATTTTGGCCAAAGACACCATGTGTCTATCTCGTTTCCTTCTGGGTGTTGCAAACATATGCACTAACTTATAATACCCCGTTCCACAGTGTGGAGCAGGGTATAAAAATTTCCCATAGAAAAGAAATTCACATAAAATTTCGAAAGTAAAAACATTTGACAAATATTTTAATAAAATTTACTATGGCAAATAAATTTTGACGAAATTTCTTATATGACACAGTCTCTTGTAGGAATGAAATTTACAAAATATTCTACAGAAATTAAGTTTTGGAAAAATTTCCTAAAGCAAAGAACTTTTTGAAAAATGTTCTTGTATTTAGTTTGTTATTTTGACAAAATTTACTAAAACAAAAAATTGAAAAAAATTCTTATATCAAAGAAATTTTCACAAATTTCCCCCCAACAACTAAATGTTATGAAAATTAACTATGGTAAATGACTTTTGATAATATTTCTTAGAGTAGTTTTGAAAAAGTCATTGGTAGGAAAGAAATTTATAGCAAATCTTTTAATTGGGGCATTTTTCTATAACCAACAAATTTTGATATAATTTCTTAAACGAAAGAAATTTTGAAAACAATTTTCCACAACAAATAAATAAGTTTTGACAATATTTCTTGAAACAAAGCAACTTTGGCAAAATTTCCATCAATAAATGTTGATAAAATCGCCATTGGTAAAGAAATTTGACAAATTTTCTATAGGATAGAAATTTGGCCAAAATTTCCTATACCAAAGAAATGATGAAAAATTTCGTATTGCAAACAAATTTTGACTAAATTTCGTGTAGCACATAAATGTTGACCACAATGAAACAAATTTTGTCGTGAGGCCAAAGATTTCTCTGTTATGTTTTTTCTCCTTCACTCAAAAAAAAAAGTGAACTCTCTATTTCACTAAAGCCAATTTAACTTTATTTTAGTTCATGGAATTATTGTATTTGGAGAAAGTTTCGTTTACTCTAATAATTTTTTTGTGTACGTTAGTTAAATTAACTAAACCCGAGGAAAAAAATATACTCAAATGAAGCATAAAGATAAACTAAATTCGTGTCTTCCACAAAATAGTTCAGAATTTCTTTAAATTTGTGAATTTTACCAAAAATGCGTCCATCATGAACATCGTATGTCACTAACGACATTCTTGCAATTTTGAACTCCAAGTTTTTCCTTCAAACTAAAAATTGTTTTTTAACAAGTGAAAAAGCTTAGTTATGTCTAATAAACTTTCTTGAATTTGTCGAAAAATATTTACTTATTTTTATGACATCGGCGTGATGCCAACGTTTATAATGCTGGTTAGTTAAAATTTTCTATTAATATTCAAAATTTTCTGAAATTAACGGAAAGTTTTCTTCCTGGTGGGTTCACTGATTTTTCAGTGTTGTTGAAAATTGGATAAACTTTTGTCGTTTTGTCCTTATAGTTAAGTGATTCAACTTAAAAATTGGTATCATAAAATAAAAATGAAAATTTTATTGGACTAAGGTCAACTTGACTTTAATAACTCAGAAAAATTCGTTAAAATTAATGAAACTCAAAATTTATTGTATTTTTGCTTCTTGACTAATAAACAAAAAAAGTATTCAAAATATTCAAAAATGTTTTTCAACATGTTTATTTTTAATGTGGCATCGCGTCCCAAAATGGTCAATTACCGAATTAGAATTTCTCCGATAAGAAGTCATGACCAAACAAACTGATTGGATTTACTTGCAAAAGAGGTCAGCTGAAAATTTACATTGGCACCCAGAACTCAAGCGTTGCACCTGGGGCATTTTAGAGAGTAAGGATGACAATAAACATACCAAAGTTTCGATGATCTCAAGACGGGAATGGACTAAAATACCACAGAACCACATTCGTGCAGCGTGTGATGGCTTTGTCGGCCGTTTGAAGGCTATAATTCGTGCCAAACAGTGTTACCATTGTGCCACTTTAGTGCCAAATTTGTCACTTCAAGCGGTGATACTTTTGTGTGACTAAATGTAATACATTTTACTTTTGTGTGCCACTTCTTTGTCGTACTGTGCCACTTTTTAACAACATTAATTTATACCCTAATATCTTTTTCACATTTCGATCACAAATATCCTTAGGATTACAGATATGATTGGGTTCTTAACAAAATTAGCGAGTTCTCTACACACAAAAAATTATCACCAAAATTTTTTCAATTAAACACTTAATTGAATTTGGAAACGGATTCAATTAATATGTTAATTGATTCAATTAATTATTTAATCAAATCCGAATAAAAACCAATTAAAAAAATGATTGATATTTGTTACGTTTCCAATTAAAATATTAATTGATTCAATCAATTTGTTAATCAATTCGGAAATAATTTTCAATTACAAACGTGATTGAAATTTTTTCTGTTACCAATTACAAATGTGATTGATCCAATCACCTTTGTGATTGAAACTGAATAATTTTGAGAAATGGAAAGAGCGAAAAGAGAACAAGAGAATAGGTATTTATTCAACAATGTATGATGGAGAGATCAGTCTGTGGAAGTAACTCGTAACGAACGGTTGGGTTTTTGTTTTTTCGCGTAAATTGAAAAACATGATTGACGACATTCTGTCTGCTGCATTCAAAATGTGTGCATAAATATTTTGAACGCAACAATAAATCATAGCAAAGGGTTGAAATAAATAAAGTGTGCAACAACAAACGGCCACGTGGTAAAGGTTTGAAAAAAATATATGAGAGAACGCATTTGAAATTACCTGTGTTTGTGTTTTGTGGTATTGTAAAATTGGAAAACAATCTACGCAGAGAATGATGCCGACCCATTTTTGTCGGCGGCGGCTAACACTAAATTTTTGCCCCCGGCGGCGGCGGCTTGACGGCTAAGCCGATAAAAAATTGTCTGTTCGGCGGCGCAAAATTATCTATTATAAAATCAATTTGAAGTTTTCCCAATTGTAATGTGATTAGTTGTACAACCAATCTTACAATCAAATTTACATTTCATTCAAATTTTTTGAGCTAAATTTTTGTAAAACTATTATAGCAACTTGATACTAATTGATTAAAAGTGGAAAGTTCAAAATTTTGGCAAAAACTATAACAAATATTATTAAATTGTTCTGATATAAATCAATATTTTAGATTAATTGGCGGCTAAATTTGAGTCGAGATGAGTCGACATATTCGGCGGCGGCGTCGACTGCTAAAAACGGGTCGGCGACGGCTAAAATCGGCGGCGCGACTCGGCGGCTTCATTCTCTGAATCTACGTTTATTAAAGGTAAGAAATTGTGAAATGTGAATACCGTTTTCCATTGAAGCCTGTTTACATTAAACGGACTAAAATAATATATTTTTTATTCATTTCTTTTAGTGACCAATTTTATTTCGTGAAATTGACCAATCAATCCCATCAACTCCATCATTTTATCAAATATATAAGAATATGCTTGCAATAAAAAAGTGGGTACCGTATTGATCTTTTAAAATTATACATTTTTTTCACTCCTAGTTTTCTTAAAACCACGAGCGGTATGGGTTTGTTGGAAGATTCATCTTGAAGTTGCGAAGTGGCGTTGGTATTAAATTGCATTTTTGTTTTACCTGCCTTTTTCAGTTTGAACCCAAGTAGAGAGCAGTATATCTGGTATATAAACTAATGAGCTGAATTATGTAATGGTAAAAAAGTTCTTTCTTTTGGATTTAAAAATATGAAAATATCCGAAAATAATAAAAATTATTTTTGTCTTTGATTGGTTCAAATTTTAATAGACGATTTCAATGTGTGGAAATTTTGAAAAGGAATTGTTACAAAAATTAAATTACTGAGCTCCTTAATACACCTTTTAATGCTAAAAGACTACAACTGCAAAAGAAGATTATAAATCTGCAACCTGGAACTAAGAATTGAACTTGATATTCTATGCAGGTGATGTTTAACAAAATTAACTTTTAATTGAACAAAATTAAATTCGAATTTTCTGTTTACTTTCAGAAAAACTAATTTAGCTTACAGGCTGCTGATTTATTGGAAATTTAGGCGCATCTACATATTAGAAGGAACATGCTGACATGGTTATTATAAGAAGATAATGTTTTATATAATTTATTTTTTCACCCTATAGTTGTTATTGATAATAATTGTATTTGTAAGTTATGTTAGAACAAAACACAAATGACAAGAACAAAATTAATTTGTCTATTTCATAATTCAAAAAATAATAATATATTAAATATGTTTTATAAGAAACACATATTTTCTTTTATTTCAAATAAAACTAAATACGATTTTGGGGTCGCAATATATAATTTTTTTGATCGAAATTTATAGCCAATTTCAATTAATTATTTAATTGAATGAATTTGATTGATTTTTGTCGCGAAATTAATTAAAATTTTAATTGATTCAATTAAAACTGTGATTGAATTTTATGTAAAAAATCAATCACGTTTTTAATTGATTCAATCACACAATTAATGGATTCCGTGACAAAAGTCAATTAAATTTTTAATTGAAAATCGTGTTGGTTTTCAATCAAAATGGGTGATTGATACTATCATTTTCGTGATTGAAGACATTTCAATTAAAAAAATGATTGAATCCGCGATTTTCGTGATTGAAATCAAAAAAAAATTTTGTGTGTAGTTGAATATTATATTTGTGAGCAATTTTTCTTTTTGAACCATAATATTATCAGTACTTGTACCGCCTAAAAGTATGCATGGAAAATTTTCTACGGTAGATAAACCAGGTTAATCTTCTTAATATTAACTTTCAAAGAATGATTTTCAACAATGTGAATGTTAGAATAGTTAAAATCTATATTGAAAAAAATTATTTAACTAGGCTTTATACTGTTATAAATGCGTTTAATTGTAGCTTTTTCTTTATGAAAAAGTGTGTCACTTTTTGTGCCCGTTATTTTAGGCTCACATAGACTGTGCTCTGAATGACCTCTTTTTTATAGCCGAGTCCGAAAGGCGTTTCACATTGCGGTGAAACTATGTAGAAAAGCTTTGAAGCACTATTGCACCACGGAGGCCCCAAATAACAGGTTGACTGATAAGTCCCCGGTCTGCACATAGATGGCGTCGCTAGTATTAAATGCATATTATTTTTATATAGTACCAACCTTCAAATGATTCGTATCAAAAGTTGACGTCTGTAAGTCAATTAGATTGTGAAAAAAATGGAAAAAAGGAATTTCGTGTTTTGATAAAATACTGTTTTCTGAAGGGAAAAATACAGTGGAAGCAAAATCTTGGCTTGATAATGAGTTTCCGGACTCTGCCCCAGGGAAATCAACAATAATTGATTGGTATGCAAAATTCAAGCGTGGTGAAATGAACACCGAGGACGGTGAACGCAGTGGACGCCCGAAAGAGGTGGTAACCGACGAAAACATAAAAAAAAATCCACAAAATGATTTTGAATGACCGTAAAATGAAGTTGATCGAGATAGCAGAGGCCTTAAAGATATCAAAGGAACGTGTTGGTCATATCATTCATCAATATTTGGATATGCGAAAGCTCTGTGCAAAATGTGTGCCGCGCGAGCTCACATTTGACCAAAAACAACAACGTGTTGGTTGCAGCTTTTAACTCGTAATACACCCGAGTTTTTCCGTCGATATGTGACAATGGATGAAACATGGCACCATCACTACACTCCAGAGTCCAATCGACAGTCGGCTGAGTGGACAGCGATCGGAAAGACCGAAGCGTGGAAAGACTCAAAAGTCCAAAGTAATGGCCTCTGTTTTTTTTTTTGGGATGCGCATGGAATAATTTTTATCGATTATCATGAGAAGGGAAAAACCATCAACAGTGACTATTATATGGCGTTATTAGAGCGTTTGAAGGTCGAAATCGCGGCAAAACGGCCCCATATGAAGAAGAAAAAAGTGTTGTTCCACCAAGACAACAATTTATCACAATGGACTGAATAGTCTAAGTGAGCCTGAATCTTAATCGGGCTGCCACTTTAACCTAATTCAACGCACCGTGCCACAAGTCATTGAGAACGATGACAAAAATTCATGAATTGGGCTTCGAATTGCTTCCTCACCCACCGTATTTTCCAGATCTGGCCCCAGCGACTTTTTCTTGTTCTCAGACCTCAAAAGGATGCTAGCAGGGAAAAAATTTGACTGCAATGAAGAGGTGATCGCCGAAACTGAGGCCTATTTTGAGGCAAAACCGAAGGAGTACTACCAAAATGGTATCAAAAAATTGGAAGGTCGTTATAATCGTTGTATCGCTCTTGAAGGGAACTATGTTGAATAATAAAAACGAATTTTGACAGAAAAAAAATGTGTTTTTCTTCGTTAGACCGGGGACTTATCAGCCAACCTGTTATGATATCTTCTCAGAAATTATCTATCAGATTTTGGCAAGTACGTTCTGTTTGATGAGAAAATAATATTTATGCGATGAGAAACATAGCATTAAAATTTGCTTCCCAGAATCAAGTACGCAAAACTCAAATTGTAGAGAATTGTATCTTAAAAGTATCCTTATTTGAATTCTCAGCTTTTTTGACTCGGAATCAATATCAATATTATTAGTGTAAGGACAAAATCATTAAAACAGGACATGCTTTTTTCAGTGCACATACATTTCTTATAACAAAAACATTTTGATAAAATTTCCATAACAAAGGAATTTTGACAAAATTTGCTATATGTACACTGAAAAAAATTTTGTCGTGAGGTCAAAGATTTCATGTCTTTAAAATACGAATGCATATTTTGCTTAGCATAGAAGACGCATTTCTCTACTATAAAGTTTTTTTCCTTGCCCAAAAGTCGATAAACTTTTCAATGAAGTCGTATTATCCTTATAATTAAGTGATTTGACTTAAAAATGGGTATCATAACATGAAAGAAAAAATGTTTGGGCTAAGGTCAACTTGACTTTAATAATTCAGAAAAATTCTTTAAATTTAATGAAATTGTCTTTAAATTTGTTGTCTTTTTGCATCTTGACTACACAGCAAAAAATCGTTCAAAAATAGGACATGTTTTTCAAAACTTTATTTTAAAGACGTTTTTTACTTGAAACATATCATAATTTTTACTGGAAGTCGAGTCTTAATTTGGAAAATTAAGTTGTTATTAACTCGGTTTTAAAGGACTTTGATAGCATATGAAGAAAAAAAGATGAAAAAGCAAAAAATTTAAATTTGCTTCCTAGAAGCAAGTACACAAAATCCAAATTTAAAAGAGAATTGTGTCTTAAATGTATCCTTACTTGTATTCTCCGCTTCTTCGGCTCGGAATCAATACCAAAATTTTTAATGTAAAGACAAAATCTTTGGAAACGGGCATGCGTTTTTTTCAGTGTAGCAAAGAATTTTGACAAGTTTGATAGAGCAAATAAATTTTACCATATTTCGTGTAACATATAAATTTTTTATTTCAAATACAATTTGACAACATTTTTTATCACACATAAATTTTGAGATATAGCATATAACAGGTTTGCTGATAAGTCCCCGGTCTAATAAAGAAAAACACATTTTTTTGTCAAAATTCGTTTTTATTATTCAACATAGTTCCCTTCAAGAGCGATACAACGATTATAACGACCTTACAATTTTTTGATACCATTTTGGTAGTACTCCTTTGGTTTTGCCTCAAACTAGGCCTCAGCTTCGGCGATCACCTCTTCAGTGCAGCCAAATTTTTTCCCTGCGAGCATCCTTTTGAGGTCTGAGAACAAGAAAAAGTCGCTGGGGGCCAGATCTGGAGAATACGGTGGGTGGGGAAGCAATTCGAAGCCCAATTCATGAATTTTTGGCATCGTTCTCAATGACTTGTGGAACGGTGCGTTGTCTTGGTGGAACAACACTTTTTTCTTCTTCATATGGGGCCGTTTTGCCGCGATTTCGACCTTCAAACGCTCCAATAACGCCATATAATAGTCACTCTTGATGGTTTTTCCCTTTTCAAGATAATCGATAAAAATTATTCCATGCGCATCCCAAAATACAGAGGCCATTACTTTGCCAGCGGACTTTTGAGTCTTTCCACGCTTCGGAGACGGTTCACCGGTCGCTGTCCACTCAGCCGTCTGTCGACTGGACTCAGGAGTGTAGTGATGGAGCCATGTTTCATCCATTGTCACATATCGACGGAAAAACTCGGACGTATTACGAGTTAACAGCTGCAAACATCATCACCACGTTGTTGTTTTTGGTCAAATGTGAGCTAGCGCGGCACCCATTTTGCACAGAGCTGCCGCATATCAAAATATTGATGAATGATATGACCAACACGTTCCTTTGATGTCTTTAAGGCCTCTGCTATCTCGATCAACTTCATTTTACGGTCATTCAAAATCATTTTGTGGATTTTTTTTGATGTTTTCGTCGGTAACCACCTCTTTCGGGCTTCCACTGCGTTCACCGTCCTCCGTGCTCATTTCACCACGCTTGAATTTTGCATACCAGTCAATTATTGTTGATTTCCCTGGGGCAGAGTCCGGAAACTCATTATCAAGCCAAGTTTTTGCTTCCGCCGTATTTTTTCCCTTCAGAACCAGTTTTTTGTCACAATAACAAAAGTTGTTTCACAAAAGACGCTCTATCTCACAAACTAATTGACTTACAGACGTCAAATTTTGACACGAATCATTTGAAGGTTGGTACTATATCCCTTGTGTATGTGATAACACTGGAAGCGATACCAGCGTGATGAGGTCCCGTGGGACCTACAATAAAAAAAAGGATGGTAGAGAGGTTATCCCTACGATATTTTTCGATCAATTACTGTAGGTGGACTCTTCTATAATGCACAAATTGCATATATAAACATTTGGTTGTAAATATATAGTTTTATTTAATTTTTAATAGGATACAGATAATGTTAAAATTTTTGATTAGTATACTAGTGGCCCTGATGTTTGACGCAGGCGTGGTACCTATAAGTATCCTTATAAAGGGTGATTTGTTAAGAGCTTGATAACTTTTAAAAAAAAAAAAACGCATAAAATTTGCAAAATCTCATCGGTTCTTTATTTGAAACGTTAGATTGGTCCATGACATTTACTTTTTGAAGATAATTTCATTTAAATGTTGACCGCGGCTGCGTCTTAGGTGGTCCATTCGGAAAGTCCAATTTTGGGCAACTTTTTCGAGCATTTCGGCCGGAATAGCCCGAATTTCTTCGGAAATGTTGTCTTCCAAAGCTGGAATAGTTGCTGGCTTATTTCTGTAGACTTTAGACTTGACGTAGCCCCACAAAAAATAGTCTAAAGGCGTCAAATCGCATGATCTTGGTGGCCAACTTACCGGTCCATTTCTTGAGATGAATTGTTCTCCGAAGTTTTCCCTCAAAATGGCCATAGAATCGCGAGCTGTGTGGCATGTAGCGCCATCTTGTTGAAACCACATGTCAACCAAGTTCAGTTCTTCCATTTTTGGCAAAAAAAGTTTGTTAGCATCGAACGATAGCGATCGCCATTCACCGTAACGTTGCGTCCAACAGCATCTTTGAAAAAATACGGTCCAATGATTCCACCAGCGTACAAACCACACCAAACAGTGCATTTTTCGGGATGCATGGGCAGTTCTTGAACGGCTTCTGGTTGCTCTTCACTCCAAATGCGGCATTTTTGCTTATTTACGTAGCCATTCAACCAGAAATGAGCCTCATCGCTGAACAAAATTTGTCGATAAACACATTTCGAACCGAACACTGATTTTGGTAATAAAATTCAATGATTTGCAAGCGTTGCTCGTTAGTAAGTCTATTCATGATGAAATGTCAAAGCATACTGAACATCTTTCTCTTTGACACCATGTCTGAAATCCCACGTGATCTGTCAAATACTAATGCATGAAAATCCTAACCTCAAAAGAATCACCCTTTACATACGAAGCAACAATGTATTGTTTTTGTAGTTGAATGTTCTTAACAAACTGGATTTTTGAAGGAAAAACAATACGATTTTTTTTAGTGGCGTTCGTTTTGCTCGCAGTATTATGTGCACAGTGGTTGTT
Source organism: Haematobia irritans (assembly GCF_050003625.1). Taxonomy (NCBI): domain Eukaryota; kingdom Metazoa; phylum Arthropoda; class Insecta; order Diptera; family Muscidae; genus Haematobia; species Haematobia irritans. The sequence goes on from NC_134400.1 coordinate 24,798,677, forward strand.
TCAAACTTGGTCCAAATTGAGGCACATCTTGCCAAATTCCAGGAGCCGATAGGTCTGGAAAATGTATAGAAATATAAAAACTTATTTCGACCACGATTTCGATGAAGTTCAAATAACTTTTTTTGCACTTTTACTCTCACTATATTGGATATATCAACGGAAGACATAAAATTATGTACTACCAAGCAACGAAACCAATGGAAACTTCAAAAATGACAAATTCTTCCAAATAACGGTATTTTCTGAAAGGATGTTAGTGTTATTAATTGTTCCAAATACGAAAATCGCAATATCTTTACACGCTTTTTAAACTGTGCTAAAACCACTAATGTAATTAGTAATAGGTTCCATTGGACCTCATCACGCAGAATCGCACTAAATTTTTTCAAAAATACCTATAAAAACCGATTTAATGATTCAATCACATAAAAATTTAAAGTTTTCAACTTAAAACACTTCAGTACAAGAAGTCATAAACCATCAAGCTGAAATTCATATAAAAGATAAAGTTATGTATGAATAAAAATCAAAAAGGTCCAGCGGGACCTCATCACGCACAGAAGGGATATAAAAGTAATATGCATTTAATACTAGCGACGCCATATATGTGTCAGACCGGGGACTTATCAGCCAACCTGTTATATATGCTGACCACCTAAAGGTGTAATGTATAAAAAACACAATCATTAGGGTTTAATATAAATTTTACTTTTAATTAAAAACCAACTGCCTCTTACATTGAAATGGATAATAATCCAAGCTGATCCATGAGATAAAAGGACTTGATATTGCTCAGGTGTATTTCTTTTGTGTTTAAAATATTGTTTAAATATCCATATCAAAAATCCTCTTCCTTTGACAAAACCGAATTTATGAGAGAAACTTTATCGTCTCATTACTTACACATGAATACAAAAGATCCTTTCTTCAGTTACGAATGCAGCATAGACAATTGTGATTTTATAATCACATAAATTTGTCATAAAATGTCCTTAAAACAATAGACTAAAGGATCTTTACAAGGTGATTATTTGTTTCATATTACTTGAAACCTAAATACAGACAATGGCTCAACATGGAGTATGTTCCATAAAAGAGAGTGGAATTAGGCTCTCTCAATTAATCAATACCATGATCCCTTCACAAAGAAAATGTTCAATGGTCTATCGTTTTGAAAGAAAGAGAAGAGAGTGGGGAAACTACAATCAATTGCTCATAAAAGCAAAGAAAAGTAAAAACATTGATGGTCTTTTAAAATTGGGTCAGTGCATTGCACCAACGTGAATATGGTAAAAACAAAAACAAAAAAAAAATGAAGAAAATATTACAATGGGCAATTTTAAGGGCAGTTGGTAAGTCAGACAGTAGGTGTGTAAATGACAGGTGCAGTGGTAGATTTGAGAAACAGCAGGGGCAGCAGCATACTAAAATCTAATAAAGGAGTATGTACTGACCTTATCATTATGTTTGTAACACATGGAAATACGATGGTCATCTAAAAGTACATAGCCCATAAAAAAACAACATTTTGGAAAAGTATACTGAAAATAATATTGACAAAATTTGGGACACACAATTTAATAAAGGACATATTTCTCTAAAATAAAGAGATTTGATTACATGAAAATGCAAAATTTTTTTAATGTATTTTTTCCCATCAAATCAAAAAATATTCTAGCTTTAGTCTTAAAATGAATTTCTTCTATGTGATCAATGGTAAAGAGCATCTAAGATGCGCCAACAACAGAATATTTTACCAAATGTACTTTTTATACCCACCACCATAGGATGTAACACATCGAAATATTGGTCTAAGACCCCATAATGTATATATATATTCTGGGTCGTGGTGAAATTCTTAGTCGATCTGAGAATGTCCGTCCGTCCGTCTGTCTGTTGAAATCACGTTAACGTCCGAACTAAACAAGCTATCGACTTAAAACTTTGTACAAGTAGTTGTTATTGATGTAGGTCGGATGGTATTGCAAATGGGCCATATCGGTCCACTTTTACGTATAGCCCCCATATAAACGGACCCCCAAATTTGGCTTGCTTGGCTCTTAGAGAAGCAAATTTCATCCGATCTGGCTGAAATTTGGTACATGGTGTTAGTATATGGTCTCCAACAACCATGCGAAAATTGGTCCACATCGGTCGATAATTATATATAGCCCCCATATAAACCGATCCCCCGATTTGGTTTGCGGAGCCTCTAAAAGAAGCAAATTTCATCCGATCTGGCTGAAATTTGGTACATGGTGTTAATATATGGTGTCTAATGACCATGCAAAAATTGGTCCACATCGGTCCATAATTATATATAGCCCCCATATAAACCGATCACCAGATTTGACTTCCGGAGCCTCTTGGAAGACCAAAATTCATCTGATGCAGTTGAAATTTGGTACGTGGTTTTAATATATGGATTCAAACACCCGTGGAAAAATTGGGCGAAATCGGTCCATAATTATATATAGCCCCCATATAAACCGATCACCAGATTTGACCTCCGGAGCCTCTTGGAAGACCAAAATTCATCTGATTCAGTTGAAATTTGGTACGTGGTGTTAATATATGGCCTCAAACACCCATGCAAAAATTGGTCGAAATCGGTCCATAATTATATATAGGCCTCTTGGAAGAGAAAATTTCATCCGATTCGGTTGAAATTTGGTACCTGAAGTTAGTATATGGTATCCAACAACAATGCAGGAATTGGTTCATATCAGTCCATAATTATATATAGCCCCCATATAAACCGATCCCCAGATTTGACCTCCGGTGCCTTTTGGAGAAGCAAAATTCATCCGATCCGGTTGAAATTTGGTACGTGGTGGTAGTATATGATATTTAACAACTATGCCAAAAGTGGTCCATATCAGTCCATAATCATATATAGCCCCCATATAAACCGATCCCGAGATTTGGTTTTGGAGCCTCTTGGAGGAGCACATTTCATACGAGTCAGTTGAAATTTGGTACATTGTGCTAGTATATGGCTGTTATTAACCATGCCTAGCTAGGTCCATATCGTTCTATAGTTATATATAGCCATCAGATAAATCGATCCTTAATCACAAAAAAATTGGTCCATATCAAGTTCATAATTGTATATAGCCCCCATATAAGCGACCCCCATATTTCAATTCTGGCTCTCTACGTATTGTCTAATACATACCACGTGTGGAAACTCACAATTTAGAAAACGATGTTAAGAAGTTTTAAGATACCACAACCCAAGTAATTCGATTGTGGATGACAGTCTTTCGTAGAAGTTTCTACGCAATCCATGGTGGAGGGTACATTAGATTCGGCCTGGCCGAACTTACGGCCGTATATACTTGTTTCTTTTTCATTTGTACAACATGCCTACCCTTACGGATAAACGAAAAATTAAATCTCAGGTCAACTCACATACCAACGCCCAATAATGCTGCAATCTGTTCAGTTGATTATAATCTTCTTTACGTTTCCAGAGTATCTATATTTGTATGCGCAAATGCTGTGAAATGTTGCTCAAGTCGATAATCATCTATACAAATGTGTTCAAAATCTTATTGTTCATGGCATTGTGTGTGTGTGTGTGAGAGAGAGAGAAAGGGTACAAACTGGGATTTGTGTTGACTCTAGGGATTTAAGAGATTCCCATTGACTTTTCAAGTGTCTTTTTGTAATGGGATTTTAAGGATTTTGTTTGAGGTTTCGGTTATGGATAATCTTTAAATTACTTGCACATTTGTGGTGGGTGTTGCATTGTGCTGCTTTAAAAATTGTGCAAATTTCACAATTTTCATTGGAAAATGTTTTTCACAAGTATTGTTAAATAAGCCTAATTACCCCCACTATACTCGTATATGGCAGTAGACAGTAATATGATAAATGAAAATTTAGCATGATAAAGCTAGAAATAGATAAATTTTAAATTTTAATTTAATATTTTAAAAATTTAAAAAAACATTTTTAGGGAGTTTTTATACCCTCCACCATAGGATGGGGGTATATTAACTTTGTCATTCCGTTTGTAACACATTGAAATATTGCTCTAAGACCCCATAAAGTATATATATTCTGGTTCGTGGTGAAATTCTGAGTCGATCTGAGCATGTCCGTCAGTCCGTCCTCCGTCCGTCTGTTGAAATCACGCTAACATCCGAACGAAACAAGCTATCGACTTGAAACTTGGCACAAGTAGTTGTTATTGTTGTAGGTCGGATGGTATTGCAAATGGACTATATCGGTCCACTTTTACGTATAGCCCCCATATAAACGGACCCTAAAATTTGGCTTGCGGGGACTCTAAGGGAAGCAAATTTCATCCGATCCGGCTGAAAGTTGGTACATAGTGTTAGTGTACGGTCTCTAATGACCATGCAAAAAATGGTCCTCATCGATCCATAATTATATATAGCCCCCATATAAACCCATCACCAGATTTGACCTTCGGAGCCTCTTGAAAAACCAAAATTCATCTGATTCAGTTGAAATTTGGTATGTGGTGTTAATATATGGCCTCAAACACCCATGCAAAAATTGGTCGAAATCGGTCCATAATAATGTATAGCCCCCATATAAACCGATCCTTAGATTTGACCTCCGGAGCCCCTTGGAAGAGCAAAATTCATCCGATTCGGTTGAAATTTGGTACGTGATGTTAGTATATGGTATCCAACAACCATGTAGGAATTGGTTCATATCAGTCCATAATTATATATAGCCCCCATATAAACCGATCCCCAGATTTGACCTCCGGTGCCTTTTAGAGAAGCAAAATTCATCCGATCTGGTTGAAATTTGATACGTGGTGATAGTATATGATATTTAATAGCCATGCCAAAAGTGGTCCATATCAGTCCATAATCATATATAGCCCCCATATAAACCGATCCCGAGATTTGGTTTTGGAGCTTCTTGGAGGAGCAAATTTCATACGAGTCAGTTGAAATTTGGTACATTGTGCTAGTATGTTGCCGGGTCTCTAACACGTATGGGTTAACTCACAATTTAGAAAATGATGTTAAGAAGTTTTAAGATACCACAACCCAAGTAATTCGATTGTGGATGACAGTCTTTAGTACAAGTTTATATGCAATCCATGGTGGAGGGTACATAAGATTCGTACTGGCCGAACTTACGGCCGTATATAAAGGGTGATTCTTTTGAGGTTAGGATTTTCATGCATTAGTATTTGACAGATCACGTGGGATTTCAGACATGGTGTCAAAGAGAAAGATGCTCAGTATGCTTTGACATTTCATCATGAATAGACTTACTAACGAGCCACAACGTCGAATTTTCAGTGAATGGGCCCTAGAAAAGTTGGCAGAAAATCCGCTTTTTTATCGACAAATTTTGTTCAGCGATGAGGCTCATTTCTGGTTGAATGGCTACGTAAATAAGCAAAATTGCCGCATTTGGAGTGAAGAGCAACCAGAAGCCGTTCAAGAACTGCCCATGCATCCCGAAAAATGCACTGTGTGGTGTGGTTTGTACGCTGGTGGAATCATTGGACCGTATTTTTTCAAAGATGCTGTTGGACGCAACGTTACGGTGAATGGCGATCGCTATCGTTCGATGCTAACAAACTTTTTGTTGCCAAAAATGGAAGAACTGAACTTGGTTGACATGTGGTTTCAACAAGATGGCGCTACATGCCACACAGCTCGCGATTCTATGGCCATTTTGAGGGAAAACTTCGGAGAACAATTCATCTCAAGAAATGGACCGGTAAGTTGGCCACCAAGATCATGCGATTTGACGCCTTTAGACTATTTTTTGTGGGGCTACGTCAAGTCTAAAGTCTACAGAAATAAGCCAGCAACTTTGGAAGACAACATTTCCGAAGAAATTCGGGCTATTCCGGCCGAAATGCTCGAAAAAGTTGCCCAAAATTGGACTTTCCGAATGGACCACCTAAGACGCAGCCGCGGTCAACATTTAAATGAAATTATCTCCAAAAAGTAAATGTCATGGACCAATCTAACGTTTCAAATAAAGAACCGATGAGATTTTGCAAATTTTATGCGTTTTTTTTTTAAAAAAGTTATCAAGCTCTTAACAAATCACCCTTTACTTGTTTTTAAATTTCATTGCTATAGGTAATTTTAGCAAAATTTCTTTGCTATAGGAAATTTTAGCAAAATTTCTTTGCTATAGGAAATTTTTACAAAATTTCTTTGTAATAGGAAAATTGGTCAAAATTTCTTTATTATTTAAAATTAAATAGTGTCAAAATGTCTTTGCTCTAGGAAATTTTGTCAAAATTTCTTTGCTGAAGGAAATATTGTCAAAATTTTTTGACGATAGGAATTTGTGTCTTAATTTCTTAGCAATAGGAAATTTTGTCAAAATTTCTATTGTCCAACTTTTTTTGCTAGAAGACATTTTGTCAAAAATTCTTTTCTAGAGGATTTTTTTTATCAAAATTTCGCTTCTACAGAATATTCATTGTTATGTCGAAATTTCTTTTTGTCAATAATTTCTTTGTTATGGGAAATTTTATAAAAATTTCATTGTTATACGAAATTTTGTCAAAATTTTATTGTTTGTCAATTTTTGTTTGCAATAGAATACTTTTTTCAAAATTTGTTTGTAATAGGAAATTCTATCAAAATTTCTTTGCTATAGGAAATGTGGTAAATTTTTTTTTGCAATAGAAAATTTAACAAAACTTTTTAGGAAATTTTGTCCAAATTTCTTTGTTATAGGATATTTTGTTAAAATTTCTTTGCTATAGGAAATTGTATCAAAATTTCTTTGCTATAGGAAATATTGTTAAAATTTCTTTGCTATGAAGAATTTTATCAAAATTTCGTTGCTATGGAAAATTATGTCAAAATTTCTTTGCTATAGGAATTTTTATCAAAATTTCGTTTCTTTAGGAAACTTTGTCAAAATTGTTTTGCTGCAGGAAATTCTGTCAAAATTTCTTTGATATAGGAAATTTTATCAGCATGCCCTTGCTATGGAAGTTTTATTAAAATTTCTTAGCTATAAGAATTTTTTTAAAAATTTCTTTGCTATAGGAAAATTTTTCAAAATTCCTTTGTTATAGAAAATTTTATCAAAATTTGTTTGCTATGGAAATTTTTTTCAAAATTTCTTAGCTATGGAAATTTTTTCAAAATTTCTTTGCTATAGGGGATTTTGTCAACATTTTTTCGCTATAGGAAATTGTGTCAAAATTTCTTTGCTATAGGAAATTTTGTCCAAATTTCTTTGCTATGGGAAATTTTGTCAAAATTTATTTGCTATAGGAAATTTTGTTAAAATTTCTGTGTTATAAGAAATTTTGTCAAAATTTCTTAGCTATAAGAATTTTTTTAAAAATTTCTTTGCTTTAGGAAAATTTTTCAAAATTCCTTTGTTATAGAAAATTTTATCAAAATTTGGAAAATTTTTCAAAATTTCTTAGCTATGGAAATTTTTTCAAAATTTCTTTGCTATAGGGAATTTTGTCAACATTTTTTCGCTATAGGAAATTTTGTCAAAATTTCTTTGCTATAGGAAATTTTGTCCAAATTTCTTTGCTATGGGAAATTTTGTCAAAATTTATTTGCTATAGGAAATTTTATTAAAATTTCTGTGTTATAAGAAATTTTGTCAAAATTTCTTAGCTATAGGATTTTTTTTTTTTTAAATTTCTTTGCTATAGAAAAATTTTTCAAAATTCCTTTGTTATAGAAATTTTTTTCAATTTTTTTTTTTTCAAAATTTCTTTGCTATGGAAATTTTTTCAAAATTTCTTTGCTATGGAAATTTTTTCAAAATTTCTTTGCTATCGATTTTTTTTTCAAAATTTCTTTGCTTTGGAAATTTTTTCAAAATTTCTTAGCTATAGGAAATTTTTTTTAAAAATTTCTTTGCTATAGAAAAATTTTTCAAAATTCCTTTGTTATAGATTTTTTTTTTCAAAATTTCTTTGCTATGGAAATTTTTTCAAAATTTCTTTGCTATGGAAATTTTTTCAAAATTTCTTTGCTTTGGAAATTTTTTCAAAATTTCTTTGCTATGGAATTTTTTTTCAAAATTTCTTTACTATAGGGAATTTTGTCAAAATTCGCTATAGGAAATTTTGTCAAAATTTCTTTGCTATGGGAAATTTTGTCAAAATTTCTTAGCTATAGGAAATTTTGTTAAAATTTCTGTGCTATAAGAAATCTTGCCAAAATTTCTTAGCTATAGGAAATTTTGTCAAAATTTCTTTATTATGGTTTTTTTTTTGTAAATTTCTTTGCTATAGGAAATTTTATTAATTTCTTTGGTATAGGAATTTGGTGAAAATTTCTGTGCTATAATAAATTTTGTCAACGTTTCTTTGGTATAGGTAATTTTTGTCAAAATTTTGTTGCTATAACATAGAATAGTTTGTTAAAATTTCGTTGCTATTGGAAATTTTGTCAAAATGTCCTTGCTGTAGGAAATTTTGTTAAAATTTCTGTGCTTTAGGTTTTTTTTTTCAATTTCTTTGCTATAGCAAATTTTGTCAAAGTTCCTTTATAATAGAAACATTTATTAAAATTTCTGTGCTATGGGAAATGTTGACAAAATTCGTTTGCTGTAGAAAATTTTGTCAAAATTTCCTTTGTAATAGAAAATTTTATGAAAACTTCTGTACTATGGGTAATTTTAAATAAATTTCTTTGCTATGGAAAGTTTGTAAAATTGTGTGTGCTATAGGAAATTTTTTCAAATTTTCTTTGCCATATGGAATTTTGGCCAAATTTCTTCGCTATTGGAAATTTTGTTAAAACTTCTTTGAAATAGGAAATATTTTAGCTATAGAAAATTCAAAAACAAAACAAAACAACAACTGAACAAAATTTGTTTGTTTAGGAAATGTTGTCAATTTTTGGGGGATTTTTTTCAAAATTTCTTTGCTATAAGAAATTTAGCCAAATTTCTTTGCTTTAGGAAATTTAGCCAAATTTCTTTGCTTTAGGAAATTTTTGTCAAAATTTCGTTGCCAGAAGAAATGTTGTTTTGCTAGAGGAGATTTTATCAAAAATTTTTTTATTAAAGGGAATTTTGTCAAAATTTATTTGGGATAGGAACTTTCGTCAAAATTTCTTTGCTATAGGAAATTTAGTCACAATTTCGTTGCTATAAGAAATGTTGTAAAAATTGCTTTGCTAGAGGAGATTTTATCAAAATTCCGTTGTTAAAGAGAATTTTGTCAAAATGTCTTTGCTATAGGAAATTTTTCATAATTTCTTTTCTATAGGAAATTTAGTCAAAATTTCGTTGTTATATATAACAAATTTTGATTTTTTTTGTTATTGGGAATTTTGTGAACGATTTTTGTTATTGGGAATTTTGTATAATTTTTTTTTTGTTATAGGAAATTTTATCAGCTTTTCTTTGCTATAGGAAATTTTGAGAAAACTTCATGTCAATTGACCTGTTATTAATACAGTAGCAATAAAGAGAGAATAAAGTATAAGCTAAGAGTATATCAAGAGAATTTATTTGAACTATCTATAATTATTCCCTTAAACTCGATTGAAGAGTATATAATGAAGATAACAGATTAGGACCCAGTAGTATGATAGTCCTATGATTCTTAATGGCTTTGTCGGTATAGAAGTTTTATTTTTCGAAAATGCCATTTTGTTCCAAATTATTGGTCATTCTATTTTATCTTTATTGAATACCGCCATTAAGGTATGCCACCTGCTCTTTTGCCTATTTAGTTTTTTTTTTTTGCAAAACCCCAATACTCTTTATAAATAACACTAGAAATGACCTTGCCACTGAAATTTCAAACTTAAAACATCTTAAGCTAATCTTTGAGAAAACCTTTGAAGTTTAGCGCTTTAAATTTTGTACTAAATATTCCGTTTTTTTTTTACTCCAGTAGATGATGAGGTAAAAGTGAAGTGCGGCAAATTATTCATCAAAGTAAATACACAAATAATTCACATTTTCGAAATGAGTAATTTCGTTTTTTATTTGGGTTAAAATGTAGTTTTTAAGGGAGACATAACAAAAATTCAGTCCATGCAAAAAATACAATACAGTTCAATACAATGTCAATTTACTTGCTGGCTTATGAGTGATATAGGAAATATTTTTCATTTGATCTTGTCTATGCAACCCCAAAAGTGTCATGCATGCATTCCTCTTGGGGCCGGGTGGAAAGTTATAGCAGAAGACCATCTTAAGCTAATTATTAAAAGCATTTTGCACAAATTGTTCAACGAAAAATTATAAACTTGATTTTTGGATTACACTGTGAGAAATTAAATGGAGTAATTTTCGAATAACAAGGTACGAAGGAGAGATGATGGCCGAATTAGAAAAAAATTGAAAAATGGTTTCACACAGGCCTTTAGCTCAATGAATTTATAATTTATAATGGGAGAAAAGTCTCTCTCTCTCTTTCTCTCTCTCTGCTACGCTCTTAGGCATGATACCCAGTGGTAAAAAACGTCATTACCAAATCGATTATATCCTACCGATTTTTTCGAGACAACTACTCCACGTTTCCGATCAATTTTCCGCATTACTTTTACGTTGGCGTGTCATAGGCAGTCAAGTACTTCGCAATTTCCATGACAAGGTAAATGAAAGCATAATGATAGCCCATTACAACGGCATTACCAATGCTTAAGGGCTTCGGTATATGGTCTCTAACAACCATGCAAAAATTGGTACACATCGGTCTATAATTATATATAGCCCCCATATAAACCGATCCCCAGATTTGGCTTGCGGAGCCTTAAAGAGAAGCAAATTTCATCCGATCTTGCTGAAATTTGGTACATGGTGTTAGGTTAGGTTAGGTTATGTGGCAGCCCGATGTATCAGGCTCACTTAGACTATTCAGTCCATTGTGATACCTCATTGGTGAACTTCTCTCTTATCACTGAGTGCTGCCCGATTCCATGTTAAGCTCAATGACAAGGGACCTCCTTTTTATAGCCGAGTCCGAACGGCGTTCCACATTGAAGTGAAACCACTTAGAGAAGCTTTGAAAACCTCAGAAATGTCACCAGCATTACTGAGGTGGGATAATCCACCGCTGAAAAACTTTTTGGTGTTCGGTCGAAGCAGGAATCGAACCCACGACCTTGTGTATGCAAGGCGGGCATGCTAACCATTGCACCACGGTGGCTCCCATGGTGTTGGTCTATGGTCTCTAACAACCATGGTCCACATCGGTCCATAACTATATATAGCCTTCATATAAACAGATCCCCAGATTTGGCTTGCGGAGCCTCAAAGAGAAGCAAATTTCATCCGATCCGACTGAAATTTGGTACATGGTGTTGGTATATGGTCTCTAAAAACCGTGCTAAAATTGGTCCACATCGGTTCATAATTATATATAGCCGCCATATAAACCGATCACCAGATTTGACCTCCGGAACCTCTTGGAAGACCAAAATTCATCTGATTCAGTTGAAATTTGGTACGTGGTGTTAATATATGGCCTCAAACTCAAAAACTCAAAAATTGGTCCACATCGGTCCATAATTATATATAGCCCCCATATAAACATATCCCCCGATTTGGCTTGCGAGGCCTCTAAGAGAAGCAAATTTCATCCGATCCGGCTGAAATTTGGTACATGGTGTTAGTATATGGTCTCGAACAACCATGCAAAAATTGGTCCACATCGGTCCATAATTATATATAGCCCCCATATAAACCGATCCCCCGATTTGGCTTGCGAGGCCTCTAAGAGAAGCAAATTTCATCCGATCCGGCTGAAATTTGGTACGTGATGTTAGTATATGGTCTCTAACAACCATGCAAAAATTGGTCCACATCGGTTCATAATTATATATAGCCGCCATATAAACCGATCACCAGATTTGACCTCCGGAACCTCTTGGAAGACCAAAATTCATTTGATTCAGTTGAAATTTGGTACGTGGTGTTAATATATGGCCTCAAACTCCCATGCAAAAATTTGTCGATATCGGTCCATAATTATATATAGGCCCCATATAAACCGATCCCCAGATTTGACCTCCAGAGCCCCTTGGAAGAGCAAAATTCTTCCCATTCGGTTGAAATTTGGTACGTGATGTTTGTATATGGTATCCAACAACCATGCAGGAATAAGAAGTTTTAAGATACCACATCCCAAGTAATTCGATTGTGGATGACAGTCTTTCGTAGAAGTTTCTACGCAATCCATGGTGTTGGGTACATAAGATTCGGCCTGGCCGAACTTGCGGCCGTATATACTTGTTTTTGTTAAAATTGTAATATATGAAGTACCTCTTAGTTGAAGAAGAATATTTCGCAAAATGTACCAAAACTAATTTACCAAATAATAAAAAATTTACCATTTTTGGTAGAATTCTACCAATTGTGGCGACCGTGATATCAATTCCGTTGAATTCCCCCTATGGTGGAGGGTATAAAAAAAAAAAACAACAAACAAGTATATACGACCGTAAGCTCGGCCAGGCCGAGGCTTATGTATCCTTAACCATGGATTGCGTAACAATTTCTACTAAAGACTGTCATCCACAATCGAATTTCATAGGGAACGAATAAAATTTTTTCAAACCAAATTTTGGGATCGACCTATGATGACTAGTATAGGGAAAGTTGTTTATCAATGAGCGATGATTTTTGTGGAGGGGGGAAATCAAACTCTTTGGTCAATTTCAAGATGTATATGTATTAGCCTAAGATTGAATAGAGGAGCTTTATTTGGATGGTTTTTACACTGTCACAGTAGCTTTTGCACAGAGTTGCAAAATGTGCAACTATGCTCTCTCCCTCTCTCTTTCTTCAATGAGGGTATAGGAATAATTTTTCGTATGAAGAAGCATTAATGTGAGTGGTATAGAGAAGAGTGATTATGAATGGGCGATGAATTGTAAAGGGGGGGGTCTTATTAAGTAAAATGAGACTTTTCGGTAAATCGGTAATATTTGTTTGATCCTTAAAAATTTGTCCTTTTTGAAAATATGCCAATAATTAGGCTTTTTGTAAAATGCCGCTTGTTTACACCATTCATTTTATTTTCTTTGCTACTCCAAACATCTGACCAAGTATTCAATTTTAAAGAGTTCAACTAATCATTGTTTTAAAATAATCAATACTTACTCTCTTACAAAACCAAAGATACAAAGGCTTCATTATAACCCCCAACCCACACTCCTTACAATTTTAGTGACCGCAAATACTCAATGAAAATTAATCAGGAGGCGAAAAAGTCTATAAAAAAACCTGGCGACAATTACCCAAAATTACAGCTGCAGCTTTCAAAGCAAAAAAAAATCACAAGGGAGGTTCGTAAATAAATCTCTCGCACTTGAATTTCATTGTCCTCTGAGAAAAACTCTGAGTAAACCGAACAGGTTGACCAAATCACGAGATTCCAATTCTTTCCCATTGATCATCGATCAATAGGCGAGAGTGTGTATGTTATGTGTGTGTGTGTGGATGACCACAACAAAAGCAGCTCAATTGTAATTTCTTCAAAAAATTCTACCACAGTCTGTTGAAATTCAATAAGAGAGCATGTCTGTCTGTCCGTCCGTTTGTTTGTGGCCCATTAAGGCATTGTAAGTGCGAATGTGGCAGTTTCATTTGTAGTACGTTTAAATACGCCAAGTATTTAACAAATTGATCAGAAAACAATGTAAAATATATTATTGTAGCCCTTGATCATTTTCAATCTCATCGTTATTTTTGTATCTTCAAATGCGTGCAATTGAATTGTAGGCCATCGATTGAATACACTAAGCAACAAATGCGTTGATTTTTCCCATGTCCACACCGAAACAATTCACTTTGTAAAAAGAACGAACTTAGTTTGGTTTTAGAAAGCGTTTGTACTTTTGAAGAAATTTAATGAGGATATACGAACAGAAAAAAAATGAAGAGAATTTTTCTGTGCAGAATATTGTATTGGATGCGCAAATTAGAAGTACGAAATTGAGAACAGATTGCGTAGATTGGGATATATTGAAAGTATATTCATGTCATAACCACATTCTATAGCTTTCGTCTTCAGTGTAAAAAATATCAAAGTAACTCAAGACTGCGTTTCGTCGGGAATGGGTCAAAATACCGCAGTTCCACTTGATTGCAGCGTGTACTGATTCCAAGAATTTGTAATTTATATTTTGCTTTTGAACAAAAAAATTAAAACGAATATAGCGGTTTACTTTGTTTCATTACACATCAACCACTATGTATATGTTCTACCCGATTTTCCAAAATTTGGCCACAATACCCTTATTTGTTAACCGAAAATCATTTTAATGGCTTATGTTTATACGATATTATCGGCCCCGTCGCACTTTCTACTTTACTCATTTTTTTTTATTTATACTCTAATATTCTTAGTTTTCCGCGAATCATTTGAAACAATAAATATAAAAATAAAATACTCGTATTTTGTGTTCCATAGTGTAGCTATAGAAAGAATGAAAAAAAAAAAACAAACGTTGACTTGCACTTGATCAACCTGATCGACATTTTCACATGTAATTCAAGGACTTTTTATTCGATTTTCTTGTTATTTGGGGTGTTTGTTTTTTGGTTTACTTTTGGGAAATGTTTATAGACAATTTGGTTTGTTTTTTTTTTGTTTTTGGGAATTGTCCTCGCACTGGTATCGTCGGTAGTTTGTTTTTAATCTTACCGACAAAAGGAGTCGGTAAGCGTTTATTAGCGTATCGAAATTATTCAAAGAGCACGTGATAGAATTTATTTCTCGATTTTGTTTTTTCATTTCCAAAGATTAAAGTATATAACTCATTTGGTTTTTTAATCTTGAAAATTAATACACGGAGAGAAAATTTAGTTATTTCCAATGGCCTAGTTACAACTGGTGGTTAAGGATTTATGAAGGTAGAATGGATATCTTCTTATATAGAATAAGATTTTGTCAAAATTTTATTTCTATAGAAAATTTTCCCAAAATTTTATTTCTATAGAAATTTTTTCTGAAAATTTTATTCTATATAAGATTTTGTCAAAATTTTATTTCTATAGAAAATTTTCCCAAAATTTTATTTCTATAGAAATTTATTCTGCAAATTTTATTTCTATATAAAAGTTTCTCAAACTATTTTTATTTCTATAGAGAATTTTCTCAAAATTTTATTTCTGTACAAAATTTTGTCAAAATTTTAATTCTATATAAAATTTTGTTAAAATTTGCTGGAGATATAAAATTATGTCAAAATTTCTATAGAAATAAAATTTTAACAAAATTTTATATACAATTAAATATTTGTATTTCTATAGAGAATTTTCTCAAAATTTTATTTCTATAGAAAATATTTTCAAAATTTTACTTTTACAAAAAAATTTTATCAAAATCATTACTTCTGTAGAAATTTGTGTCAATATTTTTACTTCTATAGAATATTTTGTCCACAATTTATTTCTATATAAAATTTTGTTAAAATTTTATTTCTATATAAAATTTTGTCAAATATTACTTCTATAAAAAAAAATTTTGTCAACATATTTACTTTGTTAAAAAATTTTGACGAAAAGAAACAGAAAATTTTCTAAAAATTTTATTTCTATAGGAAATTTTCGCCAAATTTTATTTCTATAGAAAATTTTGTCAAAATTTTACTTCTATATAAAATTTTGTTCAAATTTTATTTCTATATAAAATTTTGTCAAATATTACTTCTACAAAAAAATTTTGTCAACCTATTTACTTTGTTAAAAAATTTTATCGAAAAGAAAATTTTCTAAAAATTTTATTTCTATAGGAAATTTTCGCCAAATTTTATTTCTATAGAAAATTTTGTCAAAATTTTTACTTCTGTAGAAATTCTTGTCATAATTTTTACTTCTATATAATAGTTTGTCAAAATTTTACTTCTATTGAAAATTTTATTAAAATTTTACTTCTATATAAGATTTTGTCCAAATTTTATTTCTATAGAAAATTTTCCCAAAATTTTATTTCTATAGAAATTTATTCTGAAAATTTTATTTCTATACAAAATTTTCTCTAAATTTTTGTATTTCTTTAGAGAATTTTCTAAAAATTTTACTTCAATATAAAATTTTGTTAAAATTTTATTACTATAGAAAATTTTCTCAAAATTTTATTACTATAGAAAATTTTCTCAAAATTTTAATACTATAGAAAATTTTCTCAAAATTTTATTTCCATACAAAATTTTGTCAAAATTTTAATTCTAAATAAAATTGTGTCAATTTTTTATTGCTATAGAAAATTTTCTCAAAATTTTATATCTATAGAAAATGTTCTCCATATTTTATTTCTTTACAAAATTTTGTCAACATTTTTATTCTTTATAAAATTTTGTTCAAATTTTATTTCTATTAAAAATTTTAACAAAATTTTATATCTTTTGCAAATTTTCACAAAATTTTATTTCTATAGAAAATTTTCTTTCTTGTATTTCTATTTTTTGTATTATTTTGTCAACATTTTATTTCTATAAAAACTTTTGTCAAAAATCTTTACTTCTGTAGAAAATTTTGTCCAAATTTTACTTCTATAGAAAATTTTGGCAAAATTTTTACTTCTATAAAAAATTTTGTCAACATTTTTACTTTGTTAAGAAATGTTGTAAAAGTTTTTTCGAAAAGAAAAATGAAATTTTCAAAAATATTTATTTCTATAGAATATTTTCTCAAAAATTTACTTCTGTAGAAAATTATGTTAAAATGTTACTTCTATATGAAATTTTGTCAAATTTTTTTTTTTCTATAGAAAATTTTGTCCAAATTTTATTTCTATGGAAAATTTTCTCCAAATTTTATTTCTATACAAAATTTTGTCAAAATTTTATTTCTAAAGAATATTTTCTCAAAATTTTACTTCTGTAGAAAATTATGTTAAAATTTTGTCAAAATTTTATTTCTATAGAAAATTTTCTCCAAATTTTATTTCTACGGAAAATTTTCTCCAAATTTTATTTCTACGGAAAATTTTCTCCAAATTTTATTTCTATACAAAATTTTGTCAAAATGTTATTTCTAAAGAATATTTTCTCAAAATTTTACTTCTGTAGAAAACTTTGTTAAAACTTTACTTTTATATAAAATTTTATCAAAATTTTATTTCTATAGAAAAATTTCTACAAATTTTATTTTTACGGAAAATTTTCTCCAAATTTTATTTCTATAGAAAATTTTGTCAAAATTTTATTTCTATATAAAATTTTGTCAAAATTTTATTTCTATAGAAAATTTTCTCCAAATTTTATTTCTACGGAAAATTT